>NW_020230492.1:0-182500 GCF_003227715.2 Harpegnathos saltator
TGTAATTGCACGTTGACAATTTTCTGACGTTGATTTACGGTATTGATCGATATTCGATTTTCGGTACTGATTTACTCTTTCATTTTTCTATAAGAAGAGAATAATTGATACGAATCGTTCGTTTATCCGAGTTAATTTAATGAATAAGTTAGATATTGATCGGTCTCGGATTTCGGTACTTATTTACTCTTTCATTTCTCTATAAGAAGACCAAAATTGATACGAATCGTTCGTTTATCTGAGTTAATTTGTTGAATAAGATTAGAGGGGTAAGTACCTGAAAAATAAGAACAAATTGTCATTGCACGTGTGTAATTTTTTGACACTGTTTTATGGTATTAATCGATATTCGATTTTTGGTACTGATTTACTCTTTCCTTTCTCTATAAGAAAACAGAAAATTAATACGAATCGTCCATTAATCCGCGTTAATTTGATGAATAAATTAGGTATTGATCGGCCTTCGATTTTCGGTACTAATTTATTCTCTCATTTCTTTATAAGAGAAGAAAAATTGGTACGAATCGTTCGTTTAACCGAATTAATTTGTTGTGTAAATTATAGCGGTAACTACCTGAAAAATGAGAACAAATTGTCGTTGGACAATTTTCTGACAATGATTTATGGTATTAATCGGTATTCGATTTTCGATACTGATTTACTCTTTCATTGCTCTATAAGAAAAGGAAGAATTGATACGAATCGTTCATTTATCCGCGTTAATTTTTTTTTATTATATATAAGTGGTCCATGGGACGGTTAAATATTCGAATACATGTTGCCGTATCAAAGTCTCCTCCATAATAAACGATTTGACACGTCTGGAGACGCATGATGTATCGTTGCCCGCATCTCATTCCCTTCATCCTGCTTCCCTGTATAAAATGTCGTATTGAAACGTATTAAAGGTATTGACATTTTGTATATATCTGAATTCTGAATCTTTTTGATCCAAAGAAGATGATTGAAAAGTATTAGTTTCCATTAAATTTTACAGCGCTAAATGCGAGACGATCTCTTTCGTCCGGGTGCCTCACCAGGGAAATTTCTCTGGTACGATGAGTCCCGTAAGGCCATCAGTCTACTCATTGAATTATCCAGAACGCGCAAGTGCCATGTTGAACGACTCAATTGTCGTGTGAAATGTTTCGATTTTCACAAATTCATATAAAATTTTTCATTCTTCACTGATTCACAGAAGTCTTTCACTTTTTATTAGTTCACGCTAGGGAAAAGATTCATGATCGCTGCCCCGAGCAGCTGCAACGCTTTTCGAATCATCTATGTCGGCGCGCTTTTACTCCTCAGATTTCTGTCATTAATAACTCAATAATTATTACGAATCTCGCAAAATGGTATGGGACTTTTATGTTTGTCTCAACCCAATCTACCCTCATACTTCAGGTTGGCAGCTAATTACCGAACACTTCGTATGATCTTCATGATATTAATCATACACAACGTTAATTCTTTTTTTTGCACATGTTAACATGTTAATTCATGTTATAAACGCGTAACAATGTACGAGACCGTGCTTGTCAAGTACGGTATTATGGTTGTAGCACGGACATAAACCGCCTAAGAATGGATGTAGCACGAACTGCCACCACATACAGGTTTTACCGTCGAAATCTGAAAGTGGATGTAGTATCGTGGTTCCTCTCTCAAAATGGATGCAGATGACGTCCTTTCCCAGTGCGGAAAGTCGGTGTCGTCGAAAACACCGTGTTGGCCTCTCTCACGTTCCTCTCTGGTAATACTCTGGTAATAACGAAAATTTACCTAGAGCTGACAATCTTTAGTATTACTTCGTCGATGCTACTGTAACCTTTTAGCAGTTCAATTTTAACTGATTTTAACAGTTTAATGCTCAATGTAAAATATGATGCAGAAAGGAGAAAATGAGGTTAAAAGAAAAAATAAAGCAAACTGAAAAAAGGCTGAATTCGATACTTTTTGAAAAATTTGTGTCATACGGAGTGTATCTTTAAAACATGGTTCGCTTTAAGAATAGGTAATTTGAGATACTACGTGACTTTTATTTAATAATATATACTATGTAATATATATTATACACATATATTATGTTCTTTTAGGTATATGGTTCTTGAGATAACACCATACAACAAAAATGATCAACCATTAATATTGAAAGTTACAGCTCTACATGATGCTATTCAACAGAAAGTGCAAAAATTATATGGTGATTTTGGAGTAGCTGCAATAAAGGCTGGCTTTAATGGTAATTCAATATTTTTAATATTTGATGATAATACTTCCAATGTATTCTTATGCTTATAGTAGTACAATAGCTTCATTAACACTTTTAACTTGGATATTCTTAACAGATTTTTTTCATAAACGTAATATAAATTTATTTTGATTACAGCAAAATATTGTAACATGCATACTAAGATTGCATTGGTAAAAGTTAGACACGGTCCTCACAAGTTTTTATTGCATGCTATTCCATTAATGAATGATATAGGTGGTCGACATGTTAAAACAAATATTTTATATATTGGGGCAACTATGAAACATTGCTTTCTGTTTATTAGGGTATGTATATTTGTATTTATTTGATATTGATAACATTATTATTATAATGTATCAAACATTTAAAATTCACATGTGTGATATTTATTGTATATTGTTTTAGAAACATCAAGAGAAAAAGCTAGAACAAATATGGGCTAGTTTAAGAACAGATACTGAGAGAAAAGAAATGGAAACAGCTCTAATGACTTTGACACCTGCTATGAGAGACTTTACATAAAAATTATTCATACTCTTTATTATATAATTCCTAAATATATATAGTATTATATACATAAAGTAATCATTTTTATTTTTCAAATTGTCTTTATATTTAATTATGTACATATTAAGACTAAGATTTGAGTCCTATTTTTTATGTAAATGTTATCTTTTTATATCATATATAAAATAAAATATTAAGTTGCTATAAAGACATGTTATTTTAAAAAAATTAAAACTAATGTTATTTGAGACATCAATTTTTATATAAATAGTTTAATCAAAATAGAAAAACTGTCAAATATTTCTGCAAAAGTTCTAGAACTACATACAATAATTCTTTACTAGACATGATCTAGCATCAGATAATTAAAACTAGAGTTGTAATGTGTAAAATATAAAATAGAATTGTAATATGTATACAGAAAAGATCTTTTAATTCAAAATGAAAGTTTAAAGTAATATTATATTCATTGTCTGGTTAAAGAATGAAAAGGAAGTTCATTCAAGTCTTCACTGGATTATATTATTTAAAAGTAAATAAATACATGACTTTTTTGTATTGTTATACCATTTTTGTATTAATTATTACACTATTTAACAATAGTTATACAAATGTATTTTTAATTCCAATCGTCGCTATTTACATCTTGAACGATGTCTGTGTCTTCTTTTGGCAAATCTTCATTCTCGATATTCTTTTTGAATCTTCATTTTCTTTTTCTTTGATTTATTCAACTTACTTATCACTGGCTTTTGTTGAACATCGTTATTTGTTTCTTTTATCTGAAATTCAAATTCACTCTCTTCTTCACTCTGTTCCTTAATTTGTTCAAGTTCTCGTTTTCTCGATTTTTTCACAACGGGCAGTTTGTATTCCGACATTTCCTCAGTTTTCGTAAGTAATTTAAGTTTTTGCGATTCGTGAATTTTGATCCGTGAAACGTAAAACTTGGCTATTTCAGTGCCGCCCGTCTTTATCCTATTTTCCCAATTTGTAATCTCCTCCATGTTCTTCAAAGCAATAGGTTCTTTGATACGCTCAGTTTCAATATATTTTCTATTCTCTTCGATCTTGTCTAAGAGTTGTTTGATCTTTCGGCAATAATTCGATACGTGACATTTCTTTAGAAACGCTTTTAACTGAAAATGTGATTTAATTTAACATTTGACATTTATAAAAATAGATTACTATAAAATATATGATTCTATTTTTCACATACCTGTATTAGACAAGAAATGTATACCTCTGGAAAATATATCATGTGACTTTCATTTGCTGCATTTTCTAATATAAGTTGATAAATGGTTTCAATGACACTATCCTTAAAACCATTTTCCGCGAGTTGAGATTTTGACATTCTCAATATACATGTAAGAGGTACAGGTTTCATTGATATAGTCTTGTGTTTTTTGTTGAAATCATAGGAATCCAGTACCTAAAGGGAGAAAAAAATGAATATATGAAACTCTCATCATATAAGTCTACATTAAGAGATACTTTAGAACAATTTATACTTCAAGAAGAAACGGTAAAACTGGTATAAACATTCCAGTCTCCTTAGAAATAATAATTAACATTTGCACGCAGTGGAATCGCAATGGATAATATTGTGCAGTTGGGATGACTTTTAATGTCTCTGTAATTATCTAGAAACCAATTCAAACAACAAAAAATTCAACACAGTTATGCACAACATATATAATTTCTTTTTTATACTTTTTTATAAAAAACAAATAATACCTGCACTAAAGGATATAATAAAGAACGCAGCATCGATTGTTTCTTTGTCTTGGTGATCAACTCTGTCCAGAAGCGTAGAGAATTTATATACTGCCAATTATATACAGCTTGGAAATTTTCCTGAAAAAGAAGATGAGATATTGTAAACATTAAAAATAAGTTTCATAATTTTTTGAAATACCCATAATTGATTACCTTCTTCTTTAATGTTGTAGCATTTCTTAAACGAATGGCTAATTGCCTGATATAAAGAAAAGCATGATTATAAGAAAGATTATGATCAAGTAGATAAATCTCAGCCAAAGAGAGCCTCATGAAATTGATCTCTGATAATGTGTTGTGTGAAACGAATTTAGCATTCTCTACGTATTTTACATACATGTTCTATAAACAAAGAACTTCAACTTAATACGACTGCCGAAAAATATTTTCACACTAACTTCCAACTTTTTTACAGTACTGTGGACTTTACCTTCAATAGCATCTCCAGCACAGATCTTGTAGGATTTGTTGCAATATGAAATATATTTATAAAGGCTACAATGTGAACATTTTCTTCTCCAGTTGACCATAGTTTCAACAAGATCCTTAGCAATGGTTTTATTAGAGATGAAAATAATTGAGTATAGGGCAACATTTGATAAAGATGCTTTAGAAATACCGTGATAATATTGGCTGATGCTATATTTTGTAATATCTACGAATAAAATATATTTGTTACAATGCAATATTCAATATATTTAAGTTATAAGAATAGAAAATATAAGTAAAAATTTACGTACCTTAATTAAATCTGCTAAGTAGGTTTTTAAAATACCTTGTACTTTTGGAAATTTCTTACATTTATGAACTTCCTTAATAGATGTTGAGTCAAGCTTTAAAAAACATTTAAACGCTTCAGGTAATTCCTTTATGCACAACTGAACTACACCATTAAATACTGAAAATATAAATTAATCATATTAAAATATAATTATCTAGAAACTAATCAGTGGTTAGATAAAAGTTAAACCTGACCTGCACTTCCTTCTACTTTATATCGCAATGTGCTTGGGTCAGCTGATTCAGCAACAGTTTCCACAGCTGCATGAAAGACATCCACAGCACATTTAATCATATTTAATGATCTACAAATTGACATTATATATTTAATATATTGTTAGATATTTATTGAAAGATAAATGTAACAATGTGCCAACCAAGGAAAACTTTTACTTGTCTGTTTGTATTTTCTCCTGCCAAATTTTGAGCAACTGCAGTGTAATTTTGTTTTTAGAATCATCCTCGTTGATATCTGTATCCTCTAACTCAAAGTCACTGTCATCACTAGCAATCTATTAATATTAATATATTAATTTATCATTTATATTCCATTAATATGTCTATTATGTTCTATTAATATGTCAAGATATATTTAAGAAATATTTTAAATTTATAAAAGAACATATATCTACTTCTAGGTTTTTGTTAGGGACATTGTTCGGAAATGTGTGGGCAGCGACGTTCAGTCGCGTTGCCGCGGCCTGCATGCTGTTGGAGTCGTTGATCAGGTGCTGCGTGGCGGATGGCCTGGCTCCTGTTTGTTTCTCGCAGACAAGCACGCGGCATAGTTGCTAGATATAATATATTGCGACGTTACAGCGCAAGCGTGAGATGACGTAAAGCCTACGAAATCATATGCCATTGGCTGCGTTCAGAAAACACAACGGTTACACAACGGTTGAGTAAATTCGTCAACGTTATTGGTCTGAATGTAAGGATCTAACAGTAAGGACCAATAGTTTACTAAGCGCTCAGTGAACGCTTTGTTTTCTGAACGCAACCAATGACGGCAATAAAGCGCATTGCAGGGTCCATGGAGGGGCCCGCGCTATATCCGGATCAGCTGTCTTCCCGCATAGTTTTTCCGCGTTTCTTGCGCGAATGCCTTATCTTAGGTTATGTTGTCCAGTGGATACTAAGTAACAGTTACGTTACATTAACATTATTTTCTAACCTTTCGATACATGTATTTAAAAGGTGTATATGTAAAGCCAGCGGCACACAGTGCTTGTTTTCGTGCTGGATTGCTTGCTGGATGAAAATGCTGCGTTCTGATTGGTACATTTCCGAAGATGGATGGAAATGCACCAATCAGAACGCAGTATTTTCATCCAGCAAGCAATCCAGTACGAAAACAAGCACCGTGTGCCGCTGGCTTAAGACTTTTGTTTGGAGTGCAAACAGCAAGTATTCATATCGCATCGAAAATGTCGGAATTTGTTCCAAAAAAGCAGCATTTGCGGGAAGTTCTTCTCCACTACTATCTTTTGAAGAAAAGTGCTGCGGAAACGTGCCGTTTGCTTGTGAATGTTTACGGCGACCATGCTCCATCGGAGCCAACTTGCAGATATTGGTTCCAACGCTTCAAAAGTGGTAATTTCGATGTCAACGACAAAGAACGCGATGATGCCCCAAAAAAGTTCCAAAATGAGGAACTTGACAAATTGCTTGATATTGATCCATATCAGACACTTGAAGAATTGTCTGCAGCATTGGATGTTGATCGATCCACCATTGGAAAACGCCTACATGCGCTGGGAATGGTTCAGAAGGCAGGAAATTGGGTACCACACGAGTTGAAGGAAAGGGACATTGAAAGGCGCTTGGTCACGTGCGAAATGTTGCTTCAACGACAAGAAAGAAAGAGTTTTTTGCATCGGATCATCACTGGCGATGAAAAATGGATTTACTACGACAATTTTAAACGCAAACTAGCATGGGTGAAGCCAGATGAACCAGGTCCATCAACGCCAAAGCGCAATATTCACGGGTCAAAGGTCATGCTCTGTATCTGGTGGGATATGCAGGGTGTAGTCTACTATGAGCTGTTGAAATCGTCCGAAACTATCAATTCCCAACGTTACCGACTTCAACTAATGCGTTTGAAACAAGCTATTCAAGAAAAACGGCCGGAATAGCACGATAGACACGAGAAGCTGATTTTGTAGCACGACAACGCTAGACCACATGTTGGTCAACCCGTCCGGACATACCTAGAAGGGGTGAAATGAGAGGTCTTACCCCACCCGCCGTATTCACCAGACATTGCCCCTTCAGTCTATCATTTGTTCCGGTCGATGCAGTCGGCACTTACTGGAGAGCGCTTCACCTCATATGACAGCATACAAAAATGGGTCGATGACTGGATCGCCTCGAAAGAAATAGAATTCTTCACTCGAGGAATTCGTTTATTGCCCGAAAGATGGGCGAAGGTTGTCGCTTCAGATGGAAAATATTTTGAATAAAATCATTTAATATTTTCATATTCAAACTATGTTTTTTGTCTATATAAAAAACGATTAAAACTTATTCCCATACCCAATAGATTGAGAATTACTATCGGACCAATTAAAATAACCACGTTTTAGATTATCTAATTTACTCGATTGCAATTCTCAATGCATAGTATAATACAGGCGCTGTAATACCTTAAAAGAGATAATTTTTTAGAAGTCTAAATAGAAGAAATAGTAACTATATATATTATGCATTATAAACATTTTATAAAATGTGTAATAAATAAAGCAAATTTTATTCAGATTATTACAAACATCGCAAAATTTTTCTTTTTCCACGATTTTATCCTAGAGAAAAAATTTCATGATCGATAGGTAAAATTAAATTCACGTGAAAAAATTTATGATCAACCTCCTGAAAATACATAGGTTGTGTCACGTATATTATAGATTTTCAGTGCTGGCCACAGATGTCTATACTATATTAGATTGCTAACTTCAATCTTTGACCTATACAAGAGCTGTGTCCCGCCTATTTTCCGGTTCGGCCATGAAGACCGCCAAAACATGGCGGCAGTGTGTGTTTATAGTGCGTACGTGAGTATCCGATGCGTGTGTAGTAGTGCTGTACTGTAAGTATGTGATACCTGATGTGTCTACACTGATGTGTCGTATCTACTGCTATTTATATTAGTAAAACTGCAAATATATAAACGAGATAATGCCAAGTACATGTTGCATTGTTAATTGCAATAATACGAATAAAAAAGGATATCACTTATTTAAGTAAGTAGAATACATTTATATATAATAAATGTTCGAGGTTTGTAATATGTGAGGGTTATCTTGCAATTAAACATTGTTAATATTATTAATATTATGTTAATATTATTAATATTATTAATATTAGAATGTATTCACTTACAAAAACAACGAAAGATAGAAATCCTGCAAGTAACAGACACAAATTTACAAAATTAATATTATTTAATAACACATAAGTTGCATTTTATTCTTTATATGTATGTAAAAAATATTAATACAAATACTTTGACATATTTTGAACTGTATATATTCAATTTAATTTTAACCTTTACCAAACACTTAGATTAGCAACACCTTATTAATACACACATCTTTAAATGATATTCTTTCTTGTTCATATTTTTGAAATTTACAATACTTATTCGGCATTATCTCGTTTGTAGATTTGCAGTTTTACTAACATAAATAGTAGTAGACACATCAGGTGTCACATACGCACTACCACGCACTACACATACGCATCGGGTATTCACATACGCACTACAAACACCGCCGCCATGTCTTGGCGGTCTTCATGGCCGAACCGGAAAATGGGCGGGACACAGCTCTTTTGAGAAGTTACCAATCTAGTATAGTATAGACATCTGTGGTGCTGGCAATGGTTACGTTCAGAAAACAAAGTGCTCACTGAGCGCTTAGTAACTATTGGTCCTTACTATTAGATCCTTACATTCAGACCAATAACGTTGACGAATTATTCAACCGTTGTGTAACCGTTGTATTTTCTGAACGCAGCCAATGAATATTAGAACACAGCCTATATCCCGTAAAGGCGCATTCACACCTGGCAAGAAGTTCGCCTCCGTGGCGGTTAGATGTGGTTCTTGTAATTGTACGCATATTTTTTGATCGTGGGCACTGCGTATGCGTTGTCCCTGTTTTTCTTTTACCTTCATATTATTGGAAAATGGCGTATGGACAAAGCTGAATGCAGCCCGGAGCCAGCAAAGGACTACTACTATTACACCTGGGAAGAAAAACAGAAAGCAGGAAGGCAGTAGCCAAGAGAGTGACAGAGAGAAAAACCTCTGGTAAGAGAGAGACAGACTATCAATGCCACTTGTGATTGGCATAGTGTCTTTCTGCTTTCTGCTTTTCTACTTAGGTGTGAATCTTCCCTGAATAAATGTTTTTTTAGGTTATGTCGAATGTGCTCCGAATATTTCGTATGGATATAAAGTATATGTATCGAATGTATAATTTCGAGGCGACGAATTTGTGAAAATATTATCAATCATTACAAACAATTCAACGAACGGAAACACGATGTCATTACATTTACGTAAGATTTTATCTACGTTAATACTTTTAGCATGTACATTCCTTTATAAGTGATACAAATGATATTTTAATCATTAACATAATAATGCACTGTATAATTGTAATTTCTAGCAAATATATTATTTTCAATAAATCTTTTTTACATAGTATTACTTACAAGTAATTAATGTAATGTATAATAATAGTGCAAAATTATAATAGTTTTTATTATAAGAAAGATATATATAATAATTTTATTAATATATCATTTAGTATTACAAGAGTGCAAGACAAAAAAATTATAATTGTAGGTTCCTTTTTGGGAATATTATATAGGACACATAGGAAGAATTTCAGTACTGCAACTAAGGTAAAGGATGAGCAAATGAATCAAGTATGCTCATTCCGTACAATTGAAAACAATCCAATTAATCATAATAAGGAGCATATTGGTAAATTTTATAAAATACCAATAGAGCAGGCGATTCAATGCAATGGTTTTCCTAAAAGATTTGTGAGACAAGCTGTCACTTTCCAAGAATACGCAGTAATGGTTAGAGAACCAGCAGTAGAAATTATGTCATATCTCAATCAGATAGATTATACACGCCCTGTTAATAAATATATTCTATGTATCCTTTTTTAAAAACAAGATAGTCATTTTTTAATAAGATTATGAAGTAATTTTATTTTTTATTTTATTATTTCATCTTTTATATTTATAATTTCTATATGGGAAGTAAATGCTACAATATATAACATTATATATAACAAATGATTGAATGAATGATTAAAATATTGAATTATTTACATAAATAATTGTAAGGCAGATCATAAATTCATCATATGTTTAAAAAATTATAAGAAGTTTTATATATATCTAATAAAAAAACCTTAATAACATAAAAAAGATGGAAAAATAGGAACAGGAAAAAGTATCACATTATGTCATGTATTACACTATGCTTTTACACAGAAATATATAACAGTTCATATACCATGGGGTATGTTATAAAATTAAATATGAGTTACATGTATATTCTATTAATGCTTTAGTTATTAACTAGTTTCTATTGTTTAGTTCCTCACTGGTTCCGCAATATGAAAGAAGTTGCAAACTCAGCATTGTTACCTGGTTATCTGGATCTGCCTATTGATGCTGGATTATGGTTAAAACATTTTAAAGTACAAAATATAAACTTGCTGACGCAATTAGACGTATGTGTATTTTGAATTAAATCTTTGTTGCTGGCTATACTTGTTTACATAACATTTATATATACAATCACTTTGCAGCTCAAAGTATCCACAGATTATACATGGAATCAGCGTGAGATGACTCCACAAGGAACATCCATCTTGGAGCTCCTTGACTTCGGTTTAAACCGCATGAAATATGCCTGTGGTGTGATAGATGTATTAATAAAAGAATTAAAGCTTGCTAGTACTGCAGGAAAGTGTAAGACGATTGTCGTGATTGATGGTTTCAATGCGTTTACAATGGATAAGACATATATTCGCGATGATAACAAAGCGTTAGTACCACCCAACAAGGTTTCCTTAACGATATCATTCCTGAATATTACGAAGAGTGATTGGTGTAATGGTGCAGTCGTATTGACGGTAGATAAGCACGCAAATCAGGTACATATCACATTATATATTATGCAATTAAATCTATAATAACATTAATTGAAATCCTTATTTTCAGTCTGAAGGTTCAGATCTTCCTAGATATTTGCTTGGTAAGGAAGGCTTCGAACATTTGGATCCTTTTATACCCATTTTAGTTGATGACTACAACACCGCGGAGTTTGATTCCATGATCGAATATTACAAAGAACGCAAATGGATCAGGAACATAACGCCTGAAGGTCAAAAAGAATTAGAACTAATTACTAATAGAAATCCCTTAACTTTAATGCTGCAATGTAACTTTTTATAAGCAAAAATGTATATCAGTGGTATCTGCAATAAAATTTCTTGAGTTTTATCTTTTAATATCATTGTTTCCTCTAATAATCACGCAGTGTATCTCTGACCATAGCTTATCAAATATAATAAGGGGATTTCAAAAAGATAAGAGAACATTGCAATCTTTTATATCATAATTTCTTTATTAACATAAAATTTTATCAACATAAAATGTTCAAAGTACATTAATACACATTAGTAATACAATGTAGTTTTCTCACCAAGAATTTCTAATTTAATAATAAGAACATATATTCATATGTATCGTTTTCTTGTTTTATAATTCTAAAAATACATATATCATGAAAGAAAAAATTCTTACAAACTAAATTTCAGTGCACATGTAAACTAAGTTCAGCGATATAAAGAAGTGTCTTATTGATAAAATTCAGACTTCTATACTTGCCGCAACTCTCTATCTTGATTTATAATATCAGAAGAAAGAAAATATATTCTCACAGGTTTTATTAAATACGTTAAAATACATGAAAAAATACGTTCATAAAATAAAATTTGTAATTGACAGAACAAATTTGTCAAATAGCTCAAATACTTTATTCCGATCACATTAATTGTCAAATTAACATGAAAGAACTATGAAACCAGAAAGATAAATTAAGATAAATTATATATCTGCGGCAAGAGACCAAAAGTCTTTTTTTGATAGTAATCGAATATTACCCACTACCAAGAACATCGACTACATGGATTATATTTTATGTTGTTCTTTACCATGCATAAACTACTCTCAACCAAAATTCACAGGTCGCTCTTCTTACTAACGACGTACCGGTTGCAACACATCCAACGCTTTGCTGATATCACCATCCTTGGAAACCAATAGATGAGTGAGCCATCCGCCTTGGTTAGTAAATCCCATTGACATCATGGCTTCCACTGCACGTTGGATCTTCGGATCCGGGTGGAAGAATTCTTGGTTTGGTAATGATGGATATATATGCACCTGTTCTGTCTCTGGCTTTGGTACAGGAGCGGACGGTGTAGGCTGATAAAACAAACAATACAGATAAAAAACAATATAGAACAGAATAATTAGATAATAAATAAAAAAACATTTTTATTTCTTTTGAGAGATAGACCTACTGAATTATTATATCAAGTTTTTTAGTTACATATTTATAATGTGTAAAATATATTTATACGCACGATTATATATTTAGATAAATCTCGCACACATAAATACATATAAAATTAGTTTTATTATAGTAAAATTAATAATTTAAAACGTCTTAGTATTATTTATAATTTATCTCGTTCATTTTCGAAACATACCTGCTTAGGTATAGCTCCATTGGCGCAAGAAGAAGTGGATGATGCGCGGCTGATGTCGGGAGTTTCACGTCCCACCACCGTCCACTCGGGCTCGTCAACCTGTTCACGGAAGCCAACTTTCTGAGTGACCTGAGGTGACGATGTTGACGACGACGACGATGATGATATATTGGTCGTTGCACAATACTCTTTCTCCATTGTTGCCGTACTCGCAGCTGTTGTCGCAGTCGCCATCGCAGATGTCTGCGCTGCCGTTTTTGCAGACGCCGTTGGGATATCGTCACGCAATTTCTTTCCCTCGCCGGGGAACTTTGCAGAGATATCGGATTGTGAAGGTGTGCTAGTCTCGGTAGCTTTGGTGCTATTGGTGGCGGGTTTGCTAGCGGTAGACTTGCTGGCAGAATTATCGTTGTCGGATGTCACGACGATATTGATGCCGAGCGGATCCAAAAACTGCGAAAATTGGGAAACATTCTGCTCGAACAACTTCAGCAGCTGCATGAAACTGTTGGTCTGCTGCGGGTCTTCGGTCGCCTCTGTAGCGGCTTCAGTTGACGGATCCCTTTTTTGCTCCTTAGACCGCTTCTGCTCGCGACACGGTTCTTCTAATGAAAGACATATGTTCTTTACGAAGTCCTCCACCGAGTCTACAAAAGAGGGATCAAAGCCAACTTTACCGCCTGTCATGTTCAATCCTGAACAACCACTCTTTTTGCTATTGGTAGTCTTGTACGGGCACCTCCGCGTCTCGTCGTCCTTATCCCTGTCATGCTGCATTGTGCTGCTTGCCTTCTTCATGAACTTGCGCATATGATGTGCCAGTCGACGGCCATGATAGCTCGACCACTCGACCGGTTCTGTCATACGTACCATGAAGTGTTCAGAATGATAACCCATTGTCATACAGCTGGTACATAGATCATAGTCTGGGCATTGCATGCACTTGAAACGAAAGCCGCGTATATTGTTTTCGCACACATCGCAAGTTACACCAGGATGTAATTTATCGGTTCTCAGGTTTGGCATATCTCCTTTCTCGCTTTGCAGAATGACATACAGCTTATTGACTGACTCATGTTTGCCCATTTCATCTAACGCAATCTCTAACTCTTCACTGGTCGATATCACAATGGTGTCCTCTTCATCTGGTTACGAAAATAAATGAATCAGTTTGCTTTACTTAGAAACCATGCAATCGATCCTTATTCATTGTTATCACACAAAGAACATATTCATTGCAGAATAAGAGATTTATATTTGTATAATGTAACAAAATCATGCTGCAAAGTACTATCTTGCAAGAATTTTTTAATATTCAGACAATTATGTTAACAGATTAGATAATTTGTACACTTCAATTGATTTTCTAGCTTATACAAACATCAATTGCTTATTTTCAATTTTTGATTGTTTATTTCAATATAATGTATGTTATAAAAGTATAAAAGTTATAAATGTTATAAAAGTATCAAGAATGTATATTCTACAAGTATATATATATTAAAGTAAAAAGAATTAAAAATTTAAGAATATATAATGTCAAAAAAAAAACATTCATATAGTAGATAATACATATTAAGTAAATATTTTAGTTTTAACATAAGTTGAAAAATCAATTGTTTCTGAGATATAAACAATTTTTCATTTACATCTCAGAAACAATTGAATTTCCTATCTATGTTTACTAACACTATTTTCCTGAATATAAAGTGTACTACCTATCTTATGAATGTTTTTCTTTTAACTCTGTATATATAAATTCATGCAGAAATACAAATAAACATATATGTTAATAAAATCAAAAAATGTTTCTACTTTCAAAAAGATCAATTTTTAGATTCATTACATACATTTGTGTCCAATTTTGTGTTGGATAATATTCGTTCTTTAATTTTATCCTTTTCTAAAATCACTATGCATAAAGTGAAAGATAAAGATATCAAGAATGGTCTTTGGTTCAGTGGCAGGTCTGACTATATATCATATACAATTAAAAAATATACAAATACACACACACACACGTGCACATATATGAATATGTAAAATTATAATAAATAAAATATCCCATATTTTGTCAGAAACTATACTGGTAAACAAAGCGATAAAAGCAATTTTCATATTAGTGCAAAGACTTTCACTATGCCAGATCTATTATATCTATTATAATGAGTATTATGTTAATCGACGGAGGTCATAGGTCATATCTTCATGTCGGGCGACATTATCAATCGGGTTTGATAACTGCGCAATAACACGTAACAATTGTCGCTAAGGTTGTAAAATAGGTGTGTTAATTCCGATGGGTTCTCTTTGACCCGAAACGATGCATTGTACTACACCAAGCAAGAAAATAGAATGAGAAAGGAAGAATTAGGACGCTCACCCTTCCAAGTGACGATGAAATTTTTCTCATGCAGCTCCGGGAAAATGCTCTGCAGTTTTTCGTGCAGAGTCACGAAGTTCCTCGCAACATTGAGATCCAGGCAAAATCTACGAATTTCCGTGCGCTTGTTCAGCTCTTCATTTATCAGATACACCTTGAAGCTCAGCTTGTTCATCGTTGCGCCTGTTAGATCACGATAACTTTGTTATGATAGTGAAAGGGAATATGGCGACGATAGTAAGCGTTACTAGTTCACAACACGTTCGCTTCGAGAATCGCCCGTCATATGTTGGGTACGACGGTACGACGCCGACGTTGTATGCTTATATACACGATCGATAATCGACTCTCGGTCATTGCGTCGGCGCAGTCGCCAGTCACCAGTCATTTCCGGCTACGTGTCTATTTCACGTTATTTCTCACTTTTCTGAGCCGTTATTCCACGATGTGCTGGAAATTTATGCACAATGAAGTCAAAATGCATCAATGCGCAAAGTCTCGCATCGATATTCTACGATTCAGGCCACGGCAAAGATCCGTTCCAAGAGAGATTCAAACGAAGGAAGTCATGAGCGCGCCGCCATTTTTGAGTGAGACGCCAATTTTGACAGGAGACGGCCACGTGACTGTACGCGATGACTCATTGCTGTATGAAGATGAAAGTAACATCATCAGTTGCGTCTATTTCGCTACGCAATTGCATCATAAGTTACCATGCGATTTCCACTTCCAGAAAGTTCCAGAGAGAACTTCTATGTGTACCAAATTGGATATTAGTATGTTATAGAATTTTTTATTTATACTAATTATTTTATTTATACTAATTATATAACATAAATAAAGTTGCATAAACTTATAATTACAACATAGATAAATAACATAAATAAAAGTTTTTAATAGCTATTTTTGAACAGTATGAATTGTTGTTAGAATTTAAGATTAGCTGTTAAAAAACTTTTCGCAATCCGAAATATTGGAGGGTAAAGTGAATTGCGTGCTAGTCATTCAAAAAATAAGACACATCGATTAAAATGATTTGAGAAGCTGTAATAAATTTGCGAGCGTATCTGGAAAAGACCTTTAAATCAATTTAAAATAGAACACGGATGACGTCTCCATCTTGTTTCCATTTTTTAGCGATTATTTATATATAAATATTTGGAACATATAATTCTCAGACTATGTCTTTTTCATTATTCTGATATTTAAAATTTTAAACATGAAAAATCGAGAGATTGACGTTATTTATCAATGCTCGCTTCATTTCTTTCATCATTTAATGCGCGATGCTTGATGTATAGTTTTCGAGATTTCGAGATAAAATAATAAATACACGTTAAAATAAAGACACGTTAAAAGATAAAGAAGAGGTTGCATATATTAGAAATATTCGTGATATGTACATTTTCAGCGGCGAATGTGTTGAGGACTTTGCGGAAAGCATGCAGAAGTACTGAGTGAGACATAATAATCTAGAAGTGTCTAGAAAATAACAGGGAAAAGTGCGCGTTTAGTCGCGGTGGCTTTGTACGGTGATGCGAAAGTCACGTTCCAGTCTAACTTGTGCGCTTACGTGCTGGCAACGATAAATATAATAAAAGTCGTGTTTGCGCAGTTTTACATAGTTGTTATCGAACGTATACGATAAACAACAAAGTGGTAGTAAGACAACAATAAAGACAACTGTATTCTATCTTTATCATCAAGTTAAGAATCGAGTTGTCAGTCTTCAATAATTCCAACCGCGTTGTAATTTTGACGAAAAACTCCGTTTGATGCAATTTTCAAATTTTCTGTGCAAGCGATGAAAATGATGACTCTTTCTTCTCGCACGGTGGAAAACGATTGTAAAATTGTAAACTTGTGCAAATAATTGATATCATTGTGCATAATCCGTAGAGGAAAAAAATCCGTGATTGATTATTATCATAAAAGAATGATTTATTTGCGATTATAATATAATTTCGGTATAATATAATCGTATGTATTGAGTTTTAATTACTCGACACATTCTGATTCTAAATGAGATAACAGATTTAAGAGGAGACGTTATGGAGAGTGTTGATAAAAGTAGAGTTGGATTTAATTTTTTCGTCACCATTCCCGTCAATATCGCTTGTAAGTGAGCAAACTCATCGTGCATGACTAGAACCAACAAAGTTCTAGAAGCGAATCGGTCACTCGCTCAGTCTCTATCGCTCAGTGATGATCGTTACAACGCAAATTTGATCGTGTTCAGTTCCGTTTAACCACCGCGGAGCGATGAATCACCTCACTTTTTAAAATTTACAATAGCTTTACATTATTCTAAGAAATTCATTGTATCTCGCGAGCTTCCGGTATATTTTTGTCGCAATCCGAATTTTCTTCGTGTTGCAAAATAAAATGACATTTTGCACAAGACAATGTGTCTTCTTGGTTAGGCTACGTATTTTTTGAGCGACCTTCATAATATGCACTGCACCACGTAACCCGAGAAAAATGATCATTTTTCTAGTCTTCGCACAATGGGAGTGAAGGAGAGCGTTATTATGCGCTTGTCAATCAACGCGTCAGTAGCATTCCGATAATATTAATCCTGAGATAAACACCGCTTAAGAGATGCGATCTGCTCTCAGTCTTTTATCGCAATTTTCTAATGGAACTGATAGCGGTCAGTTAGCGGTATGTTTACCTGACGTGCGATATTATAAATTGAAATGCGTTTCCCGCGCGCGGACACGTCAGGGTCGGATATTGACGTCGGTACGCCTCGAGATTTTGAAATTCTCATTGACTGAAGTGACAGCAAATCGTTGATTTCAATAGCGTAAAAAACGGAGATCTCGTTTGCTGCTTACATTTGTATTTGCACCGTGTCGCATGCGTGACTCACATCAAAGTCTGATCTAGAAAATGAATGCATCTGGTCCGTGTCTTGGAATTCGACACGGATGCACGGACTTATGCAAAATATTCAACAAAAACTTGAAGCGTCATTTAAAAATAAACAGAGATGCACATTGCTGCGTTCTACGAAGTGCGTTTATTTCTATGTTCCGCGACTTGTTAATTTTTTATACGAATTTTTTGTACGAATATTCTCGAACCGCTATAATACGTAATTTCCGATTGAAGACTTTTAATTTGAGGCATCCAGCTTGTGAGATTTATGATCGAAGGGGAACGCAGTTGCAGAAATTACGCATATGACGTGCAGCATTTTCGTCGGCATTTCTATTTTGCTATCTCCGTCATATCTTCCGCAATTACATTATCGGATACGTTCAACATGCATACACGTCACACAGCACTTGCATTAGAGAAGCATTTGCTCCGTTTAGCGGAAATTTTAGCCGTTTAGTTGGTCTCTCCGATCTACCGCGCTATAAACTCGCGCTACTCCCGTCCGAGACGTGCGCGCCGCGAAATGAGATTGTCACTCTACCTCGCGTATCCGATGCTTTTGTTCGTTTTCGTAAATTCGGAGTTGCGTTTCAACGTAAGCAGCTTCGTCAACGTGATTCTGGATCTGCGGAAATTTTATTCAGCGGCGACCGTCATATTCACTCATCCCAGCGACAAGTACGGCGACTACGGAGGTCAGTCCTGAGGTTCTCCAAACGGCGCGATATTTCCTCGGAAACAGACGCGCTCGTTTGTGCCACGAGATATTTCGCAAATATCAATCTAATTAAATAAACGTTTACTCGATAAACGTCGCAACGTTTATCGTCGTCGTTCGTCGGCACTCGTTATTCCCGCACGATTCGACGTTCGACTTTAAAACAACATCTTTTGACGAGCTTCTCTCTTTCCAATTCGATCAAATAAAACGAGAGAAAATTAACGTAGAAAATCATCGTATAAATATTTTAATTTCGTTTGGAGAATTTGATCGTTTTCTCCTCTTGATGTCAATTCACGAACGGAATATTGCATATATCACTTCGAGAGAAAGACGTTACGTAGCTTGAGCTGAATTCACCCAAATTTCGCTGCAGATCTGCGAATCACGCACTTGGTACACACGTGCTCCATTATGTTGGGACGACACTACGTAGTTACGTTGAACGTTCACTTCAAGAAGATACACAAATCACTCAGGTACCATCATAAAATAGTACAGCCTCTCGCCATCGTTATCATGCCGAGTTACGACGGATTTTTGGAGTTTATGGAGGCCACCAAGACATACGAAATGTCCTTCCCGGTGTGGATCGTGCTGTTCCTCTACACACCCGGCAACAACACCCACGATTACTGCCACAATCCAGTCGGCAATCCCTTCAATCTGGCGTTCGACACGCAAATGCTGGTCATCTGTCACGATGACGAGATCCTGCGCGAATGGTACTCGGTCAAGGGCGAGACTACCAAGGTCTTCAATCTGGCCAAGTGGGTGGACAACAAGGGATTCATTCCCCTGACGAAATTGTCGCTGTACGATCGGAAGAAGGATATGGAGGGGGTTGTCCTGCGAGCGGTCACTGTTAAGGTACTCGATGAGATTAAAAAAATCCGTTACCGAAACATAGAAACGAGGATAATTATTTATACGCTCCGTATGTTTCACGACGGACTTTTCTAAAATTAAGGCAAATGGAATTTGTAATCAGTGTATTCCAGTGTAATCAGTGTTAATGTTCAGCATTGATTAACCTATTTGCTTCCCCTTTTTCTTTTTTAATTCGAATATTCAGGATGAGTCAGTTTCGCCGAATCACACGAAAAATTATATAGCTGGCTTGTACGGGAAGGTGTTGGACGAGCTCACGTATTCTCTTAACTTTACCTTGCAAGTCGTATCGGAGGTACACGAGCACGGTATGTGGAATAGGAAAAATCAAACGTGGTCCGGCGTGATGGGCGAGATCGTGTCGGGTTATGCGGACTTCGCCATCGCCGATATGTCGATGACGAGTCTTAGGGTACGCTACGTCGATTTCACGCTACCCCTGATAATATCTAGAAACAGTCTGTATATCAAAGAGCCGGGAATTTGCGGCGTCAAATGGTTCGGTTATTTTCAGGTAATTAAAATATATAGAAGAATTACATGAAACCTTTCTGCAATCCTCATTTTCGTTCTGTATATTATCGCTATTTCAGAAATAATAATCATACTGTTTCTCTCTTACGAAATAACATCCTCCCCATTTTTGCAATTATTTATATTACTAAAGATTATTTAACGACAAACGGAGACTAAATGAGGCTAAGAAGAATTTCTTCGCTAAATAATATTCGCCGACTAACTTGCACCTTTCCATTTCGCTCAACGCAACTTTTCAACAGTATTCTTATTAATTTTAAGTCGGTAATTTGTGATTCATACTATTGCCGCAGACCTTCCATTCACGTACTTGGATCGCGACTCTCACGCTAATAGCGCTTATACCGCTTCTGCTGTGCTTCATGAAAATATGTCGCGGGTCTCGGAATATCTCGGACCTGATATCTGATAACTTCATCTACACCTGGGGTATCTTCTGCCAACAGGCGCTTATAGGTACTCTACTGCTGCGAGTACTGGTACTCGTCTACGCAAAAAGTATTTGCAAACTGTCTCCAGATGCACTAAACGCTAAATTAGCTTCTTCCAGTCGATCGAAAAATTAAGCGACGCTTGTGAGAGTATTTTTCTCTCCTTTTTTTCCAATTTGTAGCATATACAGATTAAAATAAGCAGATTCAATTCCACCATTAGATTTTCCACGGCCGTCGTCGTTACGCATCGCGTACTTCACGATATTTTGCACGGCGGTACTGATATCGGCTTACTACTCGGCGGCATTGATATGCTTTCTAACAGCATGCGTCCGAGTTCTACCTTTTCGCACGATAGACGAATTCGTCAACGACGGCACCTTCAAACTAATAATTCAACGCGGCAGCGCCGACCACGACATAATCCTCGTAAGTTCACTTCGTAATTGAGAGATTTCGACTTTTGCTCGTATACATTTCAAATATGATGAATGTTACGCGCTTGATCCTTGCACAGGATGCGTTCGTGAAGTCGTAAACGCGTAAATGTATTCAGTAGTTGTCACGTTTTCATTGATGCCGGCACACTCAACATACGATGGCTAATGACTGCATTGAGCGGAGAAAGTTGCTTCGCAATTGTAAAATTTACAAATCTTATTGGTGCATACCAATTAGATTCTTAAATTCAGTCAAGATTAAGAACGCATGTGAATCAAATTTACAAGTTTCACAATTTCGAAGCAGCCTTTTCTGCTAAACGCTAAACCAATGTGTTACGTGACCGTTTTAGGCGTCGAACGAATCTTTCTCCTTGAAGTTGCTGAGACTGATGAAAAAGGAATCGGAGCTGCCGGTGACTTTAATCGACGGTTTCACGCAAGTATGGCTGACATAAATATTTCTTGTATCGGTTGGCACTTGGGTAAAAAAATCACACAATTTTATGACGATTTCTAAAGTGTTCCAAGAGATTCTAGACTGTGGTATTGTTCCATTGTTTATCCAGATATGTAACGATAGGAAGCTCGCCTATCTCGTGCTGAATGCTTTGAAGAAGAGCGTGGAAATGAGGATACCGTGCAAATTGTCTTCTGTCAGGACCGAAAGAATAGACAACTTAGGCATGGTTTTGTCCAAAGGTAATCCATACACAGGCGTGATAAACTATCAGTGAGTACCATAGCAGACATTTAGCCTATTTTTTAACGTGATCTTCAACATTCTGGATAACTCGTGATTACCGATCGCGAACGGTGATACAAATAGAAAAATATAATACATCTTTTTTTAACGTAATTATTTAGAATTTACAATCCGTCGGTTGGACATTCGATAAAGTTTGCAATGACTTAATGATAACATGCAAAGTATGTATCCAGTAACACATCCTCTAAACCGTGTTCACTAACCGAGTTAGGCGTGGACGATAACACGTGATGTAAAATCTAACGGGAGGGCAATAAAGTAAGTTTCGATATTACGAAATTCAAGTTACGACATCAATGTGTGTTTCAGTCTGCAGAAATTTTTGGACAATGGCATATTAATGCGTCTGAGGGATACGCGATTCTTAACGGAGTCGGTCGAGAGCAAGGCTTATCAGCCGGTCAGCGCTGTTAACATCGTCCCGATTTTGTCTATACTCTGCATGGGTATTATTTTAAGCTTTGCTATATTGATGATAGAGAGTATTCATTACCGATATAAGAAAGAGAGAGAGAAAAGAAGACGTCACTTGAGAGCCTTCTATCGCTCGAAGAAACATCGGTTCATTGTCAAGTAATGATCGAGCGTATAAAACAATTAACGGTTCCACTCAATGTTAATTCTTTGGTACTCGATATAAAAGTACATTGCTTTCACGTCTGGTGTGTATGTGTGTATTTGTAAATTTGCAACGTACACTTAAATGATACCAAAGAGATATCTATTAATTACTATTAATTACGTATATTAATTATGTGTGTAAAATATGCCGTATCGCGTCTCCATATTCTATGAATTAAAATACGCACACAATGTGTTATATAAATAAATACACACACAATATGTTATATAAATAAAGAATGTAGAGTAAAATTGAAAAATATCTTAATTATTCATCTCGTGAATATTCTTTCAATTTTAACGCATTGAAAAATTAGTTCCTCGTACGTATAATATTACGATACTCAACGTCGTAAGCAACTAATCTCTCTCGCTATCGACGTACCGACTTATCGATACCGAGAAGTCTTACCTGCTGATTCATGACATTGTACTTTTTTCTTTTTACGAGGTTTGCAGGCTTAAATTTACGCTAATCTTCATGTGTGCGAGCTAAAAGCTAACACACGGTCAACACGTCCGAAATAACAACCACCGTCGGTAATGCGCGGCCGCGTAATGCTCGTCGCGGGAGCGCGATTATGTAAAATAATTCATGGTTTTGTTGTATCTCGAGGCAATTTGTAAGTAACACAGTCGCAGCCGAGCGATGGTAATGTATGACGTGCGAGGACGAACGTTACGATATGTTGGCGCTGGTAGTTCATCACCTGACAGCACTTTCGTCGTGCACACCCTTGGATCCGCAGATATCCGATAAATTCATACGTCCACGACGATCGCCCTTCAGTCGCGCATTCGCACTCTTGAATTGCGGGTCTTACTGTTTTCTTTCTTAACAACGACTGTCATATTTTCAAGGTAGAACTTCATTGACAACACGTGCAATGGTTGGTGTTAGCACGATCATCCTTATTCGTGTGTTTGAGAAATAATTTTTTATAACTCATCAAACTAATTTTCTTTTTCTGACAATTGTAAAATTGTTCTTTGAAGAGTTTTCCGGAGACGGAATAATTTCAACATTCGATGATCGGCAGAGTGATTGCTCAGATGTGACTTGCTGAAGTCTCAACATGAGAGAGGACTTTTCTCTCATTGGACTCATTTGAGAACAAAATTTTCAAAATTGTTACGAACTTTTACGAATACGAATTGTTACGAATATACCTTGAGGGATGAAAGGCTTAACGATGCGACCGGTCGCGACGTTTTTCTTGGTTTTGACAGTCAAAGCGCTGACGGAGAGAATAGGTATTAATGATTATCTCCCGCTGATTTTTGACGTTCACAAATATTACCGTACATCGTGCGTTATTTTTGTTCATCACGGCAATTATGAAGGTAAGTATTGAAAACAAGTTACTGATGTTTTATATACTTTCGGCCGGACGGGGCCGATGAAATCTTATGTGCAAATTTCACGTACAAATATAAAATAAATTCTTTGATAAGATGTTAAAGATTCACGCGAATTATATATTTCGAAGTATCAAATATATTTTTTTAGATAGAAGCACGGCATTGAAAAGTTATTTATTGACCTTGAAATGTCTGTACTGTCAAAAAGTTTCATAAAAGACTGTCGTTGAAATTATCATATTGTCGAACTATTTATATCCAATTAACACTGAAAACAAGGATACCTAATGAAGTATCGTCTTCACGCGTATTACCTGACACAGATCTGAATCTAACGTCAATGATGCACATGTGGTCGCGCGAGTTTTCGCGACAGAGAGTCATAACTGTGACTATGACTTTTGTGAACCTGCTGAGCGAATATAACGAATATCGGAAGATTGTGCGGCCGTTGTTCGTCATTATTCTAAACTCCAAGGAGAGCATCAATGAATTTGCCAGCGTTACCAAGAGCATAAGGCCCATCTCCTTCCCTATCTGGCTCATCCTGTTTCTTCAGGATCCTGAACACGCCCTCGAGGCACAATGCAAACATCCTACCTATAATATATTTAACGTGAACTTCAACACCATAATGTTGGTCTTCTGCTATGGCCAGCCGATTTTGACTGAATGGTACGCCATAAGCGATAATCGCACCCGAACATTCGAGCTCGCCACGTGGAGTCCCGATAGTGGTCTATTTTTAAGGACTCGGAAGAGCCTTTACGGCAGGAGAAGCGATCTGTTCGGCGAGGTTGTGCGCGTGGCATCTGTATATGTAAGCTATATTCTCCAAATTGTTCTTAGACATTTGATATTTTTAGAAACATCGAGAAATTTGAATATCGTCTTGCTCTGATTGTGCTTGGAAACACACGTGAGTCGATGATTTAGCCCGATATAGTAAATTCGCCAATTAGTTGAATCGACGTTTCAAGGAATCGCCGTTTATCCTGCTGGAGAACGGCACGGTCGCCGGGTTCCTCGGGGCTTTGCTGTTGGAGCTAAGCAAAGTGATAAACTTCAAGATGCAGCTTCTGGATCAGATGGAGGCGTACGGCAGCTGGAATCAGCAGACAGAATTGTGGACTGGCGTGGTCGGCCAACTGGTGGCCGACCAAGCCGACCTCGGCGTCGGAGAATTCTCGGTGACGCCGCACCGATTAGATGTCGTGGACTTTACGTTGCCGTTGATATACTCGCGGAATCGCCTCTATATAAAGCAGCCCGACCGCTCCGACGTGCATTGGCTCGGATATTTTCAGGTAAAAATTATACACTGTCCGCATTTTCGCGGCAATGAAAACAAAAATTGAGGACAATTGAGAACGTTGAAGTCAAAGCTGACGAGCATGAACGTCTTCACGAAAATTCACGATGAATAGCATCCGTCTTGACAAGGAATAATTTCTTTAGGCGTTCGACTTCAAAATCTGGGCGGTGATATTGTCGATAATCGTGTGCGCTCCTATTTTGTTAGCCATTATAAAGGCGAAGGGATGTGTCACGATAAGTCTGGTAATGGAGAACTACATGCACGTCTGGAGCATAATTTGCCAGCAGGGTCTGTCGGGTAATACGTTCGCTTTAGATTACTTATTTAGCGCGTTTTCTGATCTAACGGAATATACAATTTGTCTTTCTCCTGTCTTGGGAATAACGCGCATTCTTCTTTGAAGAATTTCCCAACGAGTCGTCGATGAGATTGGCTTTCCTCTCGATTTTTGTCTCGTCATTAATAATCCAGGCCGCTTATTCCGCTTCGTTGATCAGCTTTCTGACGCTCCCCATGGCCAGTCTGCCTTTCTCTACCGTGGAGGGTTACGTCGATGACGGCTCTTATAAATTAATCGTTATCAAGAACAGCGCCGATTACGACATGTTTTACGTGAGTATGTTGCCGTTGTATGTCGTTCACGCGAGAAGTAGAAACTGACGTTCGCGTAACAGCGCTTATTTATCGCGGAGTTATTACGGGAGTTGCATTCTCTCGATGATCTTGACATAAACGTAACTATAAGTCTCTCTTTCTCTCTCGTCCAAGAGCTCCGAGGGGCCAAATTAATTTCCAAATTTAATTACGCTACATCGATTTTCTGAGAAATCTAAAAATGCAAACGGAAAATGTAAAAGAGATGTAAAAATGTAACTGTAAAATTCCTATTGTTCGACTTGCAGAATGCCAAGAATTTCATCTTGCTGAAGATGAATGAGTCGATGAAGGCGAAGGAACTGTTGCCGCTCATTGAGGAGGACGGATTCAAGCAAGTAAGTTATTCAAGTTTCGCTTAATCAAACAGATTCCTCCCGAATCCGCTCACACGCTACTCTCGCGCAGATTTGCGAGGAGAAGAAAGTGGCGTTTTATACGACGGAGGTGTTGAAGAACGCCGTACATGAGCATTGTAAGACCGTGTTCATTGAGACCGGTAAATCCGATAGCATAGCGATGATCCTACGGAAGGAGAGTCCTTACACCGGCATCCTGAATTATCAGTGAGTCCATAAAACACGCATATCGATTATTCATTTGCAACTGAATACGTGCGTCCTTATGGAGATTTCTTGTCCTTCGTGTTTCCCTTCCTCTCGTTCTACATTCCAATTACATTTTTTAGTATACGACGATTTTTGGACAACGGTGTCATGAGTAGATTGAAAGAGGAGTATCTCTCAACGACCAATCCCCCGAAAGTTCGACTCACACAGGTTGGTCTGCGGGGCATAGCGCCGCTTCTGGCGATGGTGGCAGGCGGCATAGTCCTGGGAATATTTATTCTGATGCTCGAGAAAGCGTATTATGTTTTCAAAAGCAGGCGCAAGATCGGCTTGACTAAGAAACGACAGAGCGACAGAGTTGCTAGGAAACCGCGAGGAAGAAACAGCAAAGTAAATGTGAAACTTCCACCATTCTACAATACGAACTACTACGGAAGACCGATTGGCTACTGGCCATGATGCGTTGTTGGAGAACGGAAAGTTCTCGAGAAAGAACTCTTCCGCATTTTCGACACTTATTTCCCAGTGATAATCGGACTCCGGAATAATTCGACTACAACGATGCACGACTTAAATATCTGTTTGCCAGCTTGTACATGACTGTCCCGACTGTGTCTTTATTTAAATCTACTCTTCGCAACTGTGCTCCCATCGACGTCTGTTTGTCTCCCGAAATACTTCGCTTCCTTGCGACAAAGCACAACGGACGGTGCAACGCGTACACGCGGCGTACACAATGCGTGTGCGTTTGAGAATGAACTAAATTTAAATCCCCCGAACGGAATCGCGACGGCTCGTATAAACCAGCCTTCGTTAATCCCTACGGCTCACGTCGCGCCATTTTCTCCTTTCTTCCCCGTGTCACGTGCGAGTAACAATGACACGAGCGCATTCTCGGTAACCAGTAATGCATGTGTTTTTCCGTGCCGTGCCGCGCATTCTCCGTTTCGCGAAATCGCTTTCACCGCAAATGCAGCGGCAATCGTCTCGTCTCGCGCCATTCGCGTTATTCGCCAGGGAAAATTCAGTGTTGCGTCTCACAGCCGAGGCGAGGGACGAGGGCCGCGCATATGAGAGGATCTCGGTAACGATCACTGCGCGACAGGATTTGTCCCAAGATACGTTTCGTTCGGGGCCGAACGTCAGCCGGGGAGAGGAGCACGCTGACCGTCATCGTGTTGCGAAAAAACGATTTACATGAGAAGAAGGCGGGATGGATTGCACAATGGCGATTACGCTTCTGGCTTGAGACACGCCGCCGCGCCGCGGTGAAGACACGTCGATTCATAAAAGAAAAGGTTCACGAAGGAGTAAAATAAAAATCAAAAGAGGCGCGTGACCCACGACCTTTGGCGAAATTCGCCCACGTGGATCCTGCCCACGCGAATGCAACGAGGCATGCCCGACATGTCTGATTTACAAGAACGTAAACGCCCTCCTGATTTCGTGTACATGTCATAACCTCGTCAAATAGCGGCACGTGCGCGTGACTGTTACCTTACGTGAGGAGCCGCGTAGGAGTCGTGGGACACGATCCTCCCTAAAATTTCGACGACTTTGCAGTCGCGCAGCCGAGCCCACGAGTCGAAGAAGAATCCGCTCGGAATCATGTCGGGATCGAGTTGAAATTATGCGGAAATCAACAACTTTGATGACTTTGAATCAGTCGTCGATGCAACTTCGATATCAATAAAAGAATGCCGTCTTCATCAAATCGAACGGGCCGAGAAATCAACAGATCGATATCGATCTGATTTGATTGATGTGTGAGCCTAAGTAAGAACAACCGTCGATCCAATTTATCTTACGCATTTGATTTATGCAAAATATGAAACAACCTCGTTTCGAGACCGGGGCGATTTCCGTTAAATTATCACGCTGTGAATAAGATTTCATCACCCATGCTCTTGGATTGATATTTATCCGAGCAACGATCTTTCTCCCGTTTGTATCTGTAAATTATTGCTTCGCACGACTGTCACTGAGACCGAGAAAATTGCGAATACAAGTGCAATAAAGAGGTACATTGGCTCCTGCGGTTGTTTCCCGCTGTCTGTCCGACGCGCATTCAAGTAGCATAGCCGTCGGGACGGCCTTACCGGATGCGCGCGAGCACGCACTATGTTTCCGCTTTCCGTCTGACCGGAAGTGACCTTTGCCTCATTAGGAAAAACTCGCACGCGCGTATCAATCTGCCCCGAGGGGGGGGGGGAGCTGGCGGCGGGGCCGTTTGAATGTGTAGAGAGCGCGAGACGAGCGCGGCGCGCGCGCGCGCGCGCGTTGCCTTTACCGTTCCGTCGAAGATTGCCGCGATAGCGTTGATTATCAATTACGGACATGAACGCGTCTTCGTGCGAATCCTAGACTCATGGGTGGGAAAATTAAAGCTAAGCAGCACGCGATACTCACGTGAGGCTGTAGCGGGATCCTCTCCGCGGCGTCTCCTCCATCGCCGAGATCACCTTGAATTCCGTTAAGCGTGGCGAATGTGCAATTACACGCCGGGCTCTAAATGAATTTTTTGCCGGGCGAATTTTTGCATCGCTTATGCAGAATACATGCAGACACGTGTGCGCGCGGATGCATGAGCGTCTGCTCGGAACGAAAGGCAGTGTCGTGATGAAATTGGTCCCCCTCTTGCGTAATTGCATTCAATACTAATACAGAGCAATTAAGCGCGCTTGTTCGCTGATTGATCGACGCAGACGCGTTTAAACGAGCGCCTAAGAAGTCGTTAACTCCGTTTTCGCGTTTGAAAATAACAGGCTTACTCCTTGCTGCGTATCGCGCGCATAGCGAAGATGTTTTAAGCGCATCGTCGATTCACATTGTGAGAAGATGATTCGCAGATGGAGAGACTCGACTGATCGTCCGCTGCATTTCCGGGGAGGTCGCTCGATGGTGGAAAATTGATAGGTGCCTCGGACCCATCGATGATGGAAGCGGCGCGACGGCTGCACGCGAGATGAGACTTAACGATGCATCTCAGCGTCGCGCGGCCTCGAAATGCATTCCGTAGACGTGATTGTCTATCGTTGCCGACGATCGACAACTGCCGTTCTAGGAGAAAAACAAGAGTCCCGGAGAAACGGTCAGACCAGTCCGCACGTGGTAGTCATTGTTGGCGCGTTGTGTCATCTCTGGGCTTGTCCAGAATGCCATTATATCGCGCCGGGCGCGCACGCGCGCACGCCGCGGCGAGAGAATTTCTGCAGCCGATCGTAATAATAACAATAATTACGAACCAGGAAACAATAACGTGCGTCGTCAGTTCGACGATTGTTGCAGAGGGAACAATGACGACGATGATGTCGATGACGGATGGGAAGCCGGCACGAGAAATGAAGTCGTAAGTAGCTCGCACAGTAGCGTCTTTTGCGATCACCCCGTTTTGTGGCTTCGGAAATTTTAGAAAAGAGAGACAAAAGAAGGAAGGAACAGCGCTGTGCTGCTGTGAAAAACTTAGTATGGCTCTTATAAATTAATTGGAATTAAAATTAATTAATTAACAGTAACATACGATGCGGTCGAAGATTATGTACCTCTTTAAGTCGAGTGAAATTTTTTTATTATATTTGATTTTTTTAAATACCTAATTATCTCTCTAACTTTTTATGTACAACTTTACCCGCGCTTATTTATGTTATTCGAAAGTAATTTTTTCACATTGCTGACTCCTACGAATTTTACGTCCCGCGGCTCATGAAAAATGTGATAATAACGCCATTACGTAGCGGACTAGAGGCGTATCGTAGAATCGATTATTTTAATAGTATTTACGCTAGGACGAAGAAAACAGTTATTGTCATGCAGAATAGCGTGACAGAGAGTGGGAAGATCAAAAGATTTGCTTTGGTAAATCCGCCACTGGAGCCTCTCCTACTACCGCGAAGCTCATTAACGTGTTCGAGAGCGTAGGAAGGTGTTAGCTTCGCGCTGGATCATTTGTCCTTACGAGACACCGCCGCGGCTGATAGTTTTTAAAGGAAGCAACAGCAATTACCGCTGTACGGCTGAAAATTGTGAGTTCGACAAGAACGTGGGTGCGTTGTCCTCGATACCGAGATCGTCGTTGGGTGTTATCTAACCGTTCTATTATTAGATATCAAGGAGTCTAATAATCAAATTATCAGACGCCTGTCACGGATGAATTATTGCACACGGACCGACCTCGTTCATCAGCCTCAAGCTAAATAATTTAATTAATGAAACGTAACTAATTGACGCAATATGTATGCTGCTAGCAAACAGACAAGAACAATTCACTGAAATTTAGAATATGAATATATTTAGAAAAAGAATCACCAAACTCGTCTATTATTAATCTAGATCGTGGAGATGGAGTATCATCTAATCAAAGCTTACAAAAGAAAGAGAGAAAAACGAGATTAGCTACTGTACTTACACGCATGCTGAATTATACAGCGTTATGTAATAGCGACAATCCCATTGATCCGAAATCGAAGTTTAGACGCCGGGCTCTAAGTGAGAGTCATCGTTTGTCAGGAGCGACACAATGTCAACACCGTTTATTCAGTGTCAAAACTGAAAGCAGTGTCCGCGTTTGATCAACGTTGTGACACACACAAGTGTCATTGCGAAACCGTCGATCGTAAAAACACTTAATTGCCGTAGCACATTTTTTGTCCAAAATAGTCGGCTATCTGCGTCCGCACGTCTCTTTCAACGAGGCTCCACTTATCTGGAGGAACGACCATACAGGGGATTCCTTTCTTTTCGTCGCTCACGTATCTCTTTTTGCGTTATCGCCTGCCAGTTTTCAATTCCCCTTTTCCGTTCAGTGCGATTTGAACTTTCTTATTTTTGGAGTTGATTCGCGAACTCGGTCTCTCTCTTCCCCGGCAATATTTTTGTTTCTTTATTATTTTTGAATTTATCTCACGATAAAACAAATCTATATAAATCTCCGTTTATCATTCTTTTCCTCTCTCTCTCTCTCTCTCTCTCTCTCTCTCTCCCGCCAACGTCGATGGCGACCCACGTATATCGAGGGTCGCGTGGGTGTGGGTCGCGCTGTGCACGCACAGTGGGGAGTTGTGTGGTACGGAAACCCCACCGCCGCGCTGGAATGGAATGGAATGGAATGGAAAGGAAAAGAGTAGTGTACCTACAGAGAGCTGCCTGTGCCGTAGACGCGATTATGTTTCGTGTCTGGAGAACCCATTCAGTGCTTCTCACGGCACGAGGGCACATGGTACGGTCGCGACCGTCGCAGTCGTCCCCGCGAGTGGTACGCACATGGTAGTGCGGCAAAGTGGAGCGAAGATAAATCCGCGGAGGAAGTCGAGGAAGGATACAGTGAGAGAAGATAAAAGCGGACAAGTGAGAGAACAATATCAAATTATACGAGCAATCACAAAAGGGACTTCCTTCTTTTTCAAATACATCGGACACGTTAGAAGAGCGTCAAAGAAAGTTCGTCAATATGTCGCAGAGAGATGCAAAATGTTAGAAATATACTCATAAACATGTATTCAATTGCGCGAACGTAACCATGTATACAAAAATAGTGACATTTATAAAATTTATAAAGATATTTCTACAAACATGCACAGTCAAATGAAGAATAATAGCACGAAAGAGAATACAAAATAAATTAATACTCCGAGGAGCGGAGAGATTCATCGTGTTTCATATTTCATTTATTTCCTTTCTTATATTTCCGATTTGAAAAAATCGCGCCGAAAGAAATACGTGCGCCAGGGAAGGTCGGAGAATACCGGGGGCGCAGTGTAGAGGGAAGTATGCGACGATCGTCGCTCATTTACGCAGGTACGCACTTTCGGTAGTGATTCGGCGCGTGTCCGGCAGCGTGATGTGAAAAGTTCGGTTCCGTGCCAATTATGACATGTGCGTTGCCGTGAACGTTCTTGTCGATCAAGTTTCCGCGAGTTTCGTGCCCCGAACATACACGCAGTGCGCTCTCTCCCCGACATCACTTGGATTCTAGAACAGTTCTACCACGTCATGGGGGGTAGCCCGCAGGTATCACAGGAAGACGAGAGGTAAAATAGCTGAAGCCGTGACGGAGCGAGCCGAAGGCTGGAGCTGAAGGAATCCGCTGACTTACGACCTCGGGATCGCGCTGCGGAACGGCAACTCGACTGTCACGAAGGTAATTCCAACTAATTAGCGACTTAACGTTAATTAGAACTGATTCGCGAAGTCGCGGCCTCAGGGAGAGTGCATTATTGACATCCGTAATTTTCATCGGGGCCTAAGGCACACGATGCGAAAATAGAATGAGCCGAGAGGTGAGAGGAGAGTGAAAATTCCACGTCCATTCCAGCCGCGTGTTCGAACTTTTTATCGAAGCAGCGGGATGACGAAATTGGGCAATGAATCAAACGGAGAATTCGATTCGAATAACTCTCGCGTGCCCTGTGGAGAAAGTACCGGCAATTAGATGCAACAACAACCGTTTCTTCGCAATCACGAGTATGGGAACAAATTTAAGAGCCGTCGCTGGTGTCTAACAAGTAGATGAAATTTTTTTGCAAGAGTCCGATACGTGTCTTCACCGAGAGAGAGAGAGAGAGAGAGAGAGAGAGAGAGAGAGAGAGAGAGAGAGAGAGAGAGAGAGAGAGAGAGAATGTCGAGTCGACCGTTTTCCCGCACGTGGCCGCGCCGGCAATGTACAACAATCTCGACCGTTACTCCATTACTGGCAAAGCAAATTATAAATATTCCACTAACGACGAGAGATTGTTGTTACGGGCGAGATGCGGAGAAAAAGCGCGGGCTTGTAAATAAGCCATTCTTACTCACGGAAGTCGGACCAGAGTGGGTTTCCAAGCGTGGAGCAGCCGGCGAAGTATGCGCCGCAGTTAGTAGTATGCTAGTTGCGCGATCAGAAATTTTAATTAATCACCGTTATGATCGTTCTTTTCGCGTGCGCGATCTCGTGTATGCGCAAAGCATACACGACTTTCCGCAGAAAGAAATCGCGGAATTGTGTCGATTCCTCACTGAGGCGTCGTCGGTCGCGACGCAACGCCTCACGACTTCTCTTCGACGAAAGATTAAGCACCTGGAGATTCGTTTGTCTCGCGTACGCAGGATGGCTCCGATTTCCGGACATGGCAGATATTAATCAGCACAGGACGAATGATGTCGACTCGGTCGCGCGATCCGCAGCTTTTATGAGCGGGACCAATCGCGCGACTGCTGTTATCTGCTGGACGACGGGCCGCGTTGATTCGATTACGTCATAAGAATAGACCTCGGAATCAGCGCGTGGATGAGGAGGCAGCGAGCCGACTCGCGTTGCGCCTCTTTCGGGGACAGATCGTTGTTGCACAGCCTTGCAACGCGACGAGAACAGTTCAGCTCTCATCCACTTATACGGAATTGGATCACTCGAATCCGCTTGGAATAGCTATGTTTTGCGGAGGAAGCCGATCCGCTAAGTTTCACACGGAGATTGGTGAATGTGCGATTCACATTGTGCCCAGCGGCGTAATCAAAGCGCTGCGACCTCCGACTAAGGAAGGGACGGAGAGCGCAATCATTAGAGTCGCAGTTAAATATAGCCGTCTCGGGAGTTACTCTCGGTTAAGTATACGCAGTATACACAGGTCGAAAGAAGTCCTCAGCCGTCTCGGCCTTACGAGCGAGCAGAATGGATTTTGTAAAAGTGAGCAGAACTATCACTGACATCACGAAGCTTTCAGCAAGAAGTATCACAGAGAAAAAATCTAATTTACAAAAATATTTTACATCCTCTCTCTCTCTCTCTCTCTCTCTCTCTTTTTGAATAAGTTATATCTCTTGATCCTCCGTATTTTCCTCTTATCGTCCACGGATTTGGGTCAGCGGCTCGCGCTGTTGTGCATCTCGCAAGAATAGTCCATATTTCATTAAAAATTTCACACGCTGCTGGTTTCCCCAGTCCTAATTTATTCACAGTTCGATCCGGCCGAGCCTCCTCCTGAGCATTTCCTCGGCCACTTCGATTAACAAAGAGCCCATCGAGCGAAGAGAATGGGAGCAACGCACTGTACGCGCGGAAAGCCGTAAAATCATCCGCTCTCGCGATACTAATGGAAAATGCATGAATTTTCTTGTTGTAGACTCGAGAGACGAGAGGGACTGGCCGCAACCGCGAGAGCCGGAGTTTCCCGTTACTGGATCCCCGTGGGTGGAGGGGAAAAAGAACTACGATCTGTCCATCCGGCGCGGGATTTTGCGAATCTCACGGTCTCCCGAGACAAACGGACCAGGTGAATCCGTAGTTAATCGCGTGTTCTCTTTCTTTCTTTCTCTCTTTCTCCTAAACCGCGCGCGGTTACTCGCGCGTGAACGCGCGCTGCCGGAAGCATAAAAAGCGTTGACGTGTGATGGACGATTTCGGATTTTGCCGTGCACTCGGCCGTAGTCGCGCACGGGAAACGACGTCTATTCCGTTAAACGCGTGCGAAGTTTGCGCATTTATTCGCGTCTTCCTCCGAGCGAGCGAGCGTCACACGGCGTGACGGATTCGCGGATTCAGGTACATCGGTTATGACGATGATGATCGCGAGAACGACAACGAGGCCGCTCGAAGTGATCGCAATCGCTCGAGATATAAATGCCGGTCAGATTCGTCGGAGAAGCAGACACTCGGGATTACTCATCGGGCTCCTTTTAACGATTCTCGTCTCGTTGACGCGGAAGAAAAAAAAATTACTTATCATTCTTACGGTATAATTTTTAGATAAAGTAGCAAGCAAATGGACCGGTCAGCCTTCGCGAGGGAAGAGACGAAAATTTGAGATGAATTTTTTATGATCCACACGACCACGTGAACGAATTCGCATGATGCATCGGGTGCCGAGTGATGAGAATTAATGAGAGGGACATCGCCCGCTCGAATTTGGGAATTGCAAATTTTCCAGAATTATGAGTCTTCGGAAATGACAATTTCCGAATTTTTCGCGGTTGCTGTACGCGTTGTAATTGCCTGGTTTATTACGAACACCTTCATCCCTTCGTTAGATATACGTAATACAGTCTGGAGGCCTTTGATCCTACTTTCACAATGGCGCGAGAAGTATACGTGAAGTAACGAGTATTCGAAGATTAATTAAACTTATATGAGACAGTTGTATCTATATTGTCGCTTGAACTGAGGATTTTAGTTGCTCCGAATAGATTCAAGCCAAATCAAGGATATAGCGTCAGCGGGCACTTTCTTAAAATAACCAGCGACAAGCGATAGTATTGGCAATTAGGCTTGTCGCTAGCAATTAACTACGAATTCGAAATGAAGGCAGCTCTATATAGAGTCGGCAGGTATTTAATCAGAATTATGAGACAGACCACCGCTAATTACGTTCCTTCGTTACCGACGACGTTACCGAGAGAGCTTCGCGCTTTTGTTTTCTTCATTAACTCGCGATCCATACTGATAGCATGTAATTAGACCTAGCGGAATCCTGTGCTCGGTAACGAGTAATTCTCAGCCCCGAGGAGTTTTCGAAGCGAGCAAGTGAAGCAGGTACCCTGTTATCGTGCGCAGCTATTATGTCAGAGCGATTACATGACTCTGACATTGTCAGGCTGGAATCAACGGTTCCTTCGTGAACTGCAGAATGTGGCATTGTCTGCACGTCGCGGATATAATTCCCACTTCAATCGGAGTCAAGTCTTATTTTAAGAGTGCCGTCCGCATGACCGGCGAATCGATTTGCAAAATATCTGGGAGGCTTAACCCTTTAAGGACCGATGACAAAGATCTTTGTATTGATTTAGGAATTCGCCCAAAGGTCCGGGAAAAGGCGAATCTTTGCCATGAAATATTTTATTATGTTGAAGTCCAGGCGTGTCCTAAATAATGACAAAGAGTGTTACTAGATGTTTTCAAGCTCGGTGAACGCGATGACGCAGTCAGTTTTTCCATTTTCCGCATCATAAACGAAATATAGCCCCTTCTTTCGATTTTCCGTGAATCTTGTCACGAAACATATGACCGTCTTGAGGCTGAAAAAATCTTAAAAATATGAATTTTGGCGAGACCTTATGTTTTTTGGGTTGCTGAATACGAATTTGGCATCAGTTTTCCGAAATTCAGAATGGCTAAATCAATATGGCGGAGTCAATATTGTGGCAACACGGGGTTTTTCGAAAGAATATATGTATGATCTTGCTATTACTTTTATAGAGATTTTCAGGGATGCTAAATATGAATGTTCCATTATAATTCAGAAATTGACATTGGTGAATATAACGGATTATATTATATATATGCAAAAAATTCTTACCCTTGACATTCGCGAATACATTTGTTGAAAATGTACCCCCCAGGATGCATCCCCCACAAGTATTTTGTGGATTCGAGGAGGTTGACAATTTAGGACAGGATTTAACATCCCACTTTTTCGTTTTTTTTTGTTTTTTATTTTTTTGTGATTTTTTTAATTTTTTGTTTTTTTTTCATTTTTTCATCTTCATTTTTCATTTTCTTTCCATTTTTCCTAATTTTTTCGTTATTTTTCATTCTTCAATGTCTTTTATCATCTCCTTTCTCATTCCTCCGTCCTTTTTCTCTCCTGTTCAATCATCGAATTTTTCCACTATTTTTCTACAGTTCATGGTACTTATCTCGAAACATGTATCTCTATATAATGCGATCTTGCAATTTTTATATATATTTCGAACTTGTTTTCGGATGCCATTTGCGAATAATTTGCAGTCGGCACTTAAAAAACCTGAATGTGGAGTTTAAGTGAATTTATTCCTCTGGAAAATACGGGAATTACGTGATCGACCCGCCATATTGGATCTGCTGTCTTGAAATTCGGGAATTTAATATGAAATTCGTATTCGGCATCACTAAAACCCCTCATGTACAGATTTTCAGCGAAACATGAGGGATTTTTATTTTTGGGACTTCAGGCCCTTTTCGTGGATTCGGCTCGGTCCTTAAAGGGTTAATCCTGGAACGCTCCTTACCTTCCTTCAGCCGAAGAGAAGCTTGCACATTATGAACTAGCTTCTCACCTCCGCACAGCTCCGGAACTGATACTGCGTCTTAAGAAGAACGAAACGATTGCGTCATGAGGCTTGTATCACGTCGACGACGGTACTCGCATAGTAATGTCGATAATGACGAGCGATCTGTCTCGTTCGCAGGAGGCATCGCGCGCGCACGGTCGTTCCGTGCGGTCGCTCGCGCTGGCCATTTATGGCGGCTCGAGACGCACGCTCGGCTGTCAACCCTCGATCCGCCGCGATCGAGCGATTCGCGATCTCGCGACTCGCGATTAGAATGCGCGCCGGACGTCGATTAACATGCAACGGTAATCTGAACGACGTTTTACGCGGACGATCGCGCGCGCGCGCGCGCGCTACGCACACACGCGTGTGCGTGTTGCAAAAGCGTGTGCGGCGGGGTCGCTGCCCACATGCGTTACGCGACACCCACATAAAACGCAGCTACCGACTGTGCCCGACTGCTCCCGACTGTAATCCGCGTCGATTATAGTCTCGGCGACGAGGCCCCCCACACCGTTTTTCCTGATAAGTATAATAAAATATATACCCGCCCGCGTGAAAGACGTGGGAAGGAGGGGAGGGAGGAATTTTCCGGAGCGTGGTCGGCGACTTGAACGTGGAACGACCTTGCGAATCAAGCTGACCCTCCGTCTGACGTCGAGACGAGCCGCGAGAGTTGTGTTGACATTTTTTCCCCTCGTCGCGCAAGTAGCACGACAAGCGGACAAGCGGTGTTACGCAAAGCGATTTGAGCTGCAAAAGTGAGAAAAATGCAGGTGGAACGACCTCGCCGCCTTAGATTGATACTCTGCCATCGAGGCGCAACGCTCGGTTCGAAAGTTGTCGATATGTTTCCCTACCTCCGCAGAAATGTCTTGCCGCCACGCGCCCGGTCGAGCAACGTGGAAATAATAATTGCGAAATTGCATTCGAACAAATTGCAGATGCAACGTCCACGAAGAGCCCGATAATCGCCGGATCGTGGTTACGGGAGTTTCAAAGACAGAAAATGAAAGACAGTCAGTCGTTCTCCGCGAGTTCTCAAAGATAGAAGAAAAAATCCGCGTTTTTAGCAATTAAAGTACTTTTGCGCGATTCAATTGTAATTTAACGTTGATTCGGTATATTATTATTAATTTACTCCGTTGTCACGTATATGTAATCATCGTGGTCTCTCCAATGTTTCAATATGGCAATACTGCATGGTGTGGACACGTTGTAAAAGGCGAGATGCACGATAAATCCGTGATATTGCTCTTTGTTTTCTCGAAAGAAATGATAGTTAAAAGCGATCGTTGAATCGCCAAAGTTATCGGCTAACCGTGAAGCCTGACATTTGATCGAATCTCTCCTGCACTTCGCGCAGATTAAAATTCGTGTTCACGTGCAGCTTAAATGACCGGGATTGCACGAATGTCTGTTCAGTCAGGCGTGAGCTTTGTTCCAGCGGCGTTCCAGCGAAGTTTCACAGCGGTAATTTGCATAGATTAACGTCGACGTGTGAGCCATTAGTGAATCGTAATGCCGCGGTGAAAAGTTAAATCATCACGTATCGATAGGTGAATAGGGGTATTATTCAACGAGCGGTGGGTCGTCTTAGATAACGATCCGCTTTTATGGCTCCATTTAGCCCTTCCGTCACCTACACGATACGTAATGAAGCTGTTGACAGGGATTCGGTTTCAGCTCTTTCGAAAGTTATGATCACACACAGTGCGGCAGCGTTGCGTTTCGTTCACGCGAAACAGTCTTGGGCAACATTTTAATGCTCTCGGAGAAACTACAAGCCTCTTTTCATCCTGTAAGGGACATGGACATTCGTCTCTTCTTATACGATGACGTTAAGTCAATAACATATCTGTCATGCGCTTTCAAACTACGATATTTTACATTATAATATAGTAATATATTCAATTTTTTTCAGGTGGGCAACGACTGGCATGATAATCTTCGATTAATTCCACATCACTTTATCGACGTAAAGCAACCGATCGAGCAGAACGACAGCAAAAAATGGTGTACCGAGGCAGTTTGCAGACGGACGACCCGAGAGATGCGCCGAAGCTGGTCAGGATGTCTCCGCTCCGCAGCAGCAGGCCCATCAACCCCGCTCCGAATTTGCGAGCCGCCTGTTCCGCTAAAGGCCCGATCGGTCACAGCTCGTTCGCGGCGCCGATCGACGTCAATCGGGCGCGACTGATCGAGGAGAGACGTTTGGGCCGCGAAAGGGACATCGAGTCGGTCGAGAGGGTGATCGTGAAGACTACCGGCATGAAGATCGGGGCGCCTAAACTGCGTAACATCAATGAGATTCGCGAAACCATTTTCGTGGATCAGTCTTTAACGCCGACCGACAAGATCGGTAAGACAGAGTCGAAGAATCGGCCGCGCAGCGTCACCGTCGGCCTCGACGAGAGCAACGCCAGGATACCGAGAACCCACAGCTCTCTCTTAGCGGACCTGAAGGATCTGGAGAGGTTGAGGAACACTCCGCCGACGCAGAGGAATCAAAGAAGTCCTTCCAAAATGGACAAGACGGAATCGAAGTCGCCGATGATTCTTAACAAGAAGTGCGAGGTACCGACTTCCGCTAAGATTCGCTCGGACATCTTCCGGATCCAGCAGATGTTCCATTCGTCGGAACCCTCGTCCAGAGTGGTAACGAAAAGCGGCAACGATAGGAAGATTAAGAGCGACTCGGAGAAAGAGGAGAGAAAGCCCGTGACGGAGATCAACAAAACCCGCTTGTTGGCGCAGAAGCTGCTGGAGGCGTCTAGGAGTAACCGAGAGTCTGCGAAGGATCGTTGCAACAATCCGAGAAACGTGTTCAACAGGTCAACGAGCAAGGACGCGAACGGAAGGATCTTGAGCAAAGCACCGGCACAGAAGATCCCGGAGAAGGAGCTGGGGGAGAAGCAAAGGGACAAGGTGGAAACGGGTTCGGAGGATGAACAGCCGCATCCGCCCGCTCGCAGACGGAGGAACTCGAAGAGTCGGGGGTGGAAGGACGCAAATTACTCGGCGGACGAGTGGTCGCGGGAGGATCGACGAGGTGTCCGCGATCGCGATCGCGATCGCGAGGAGGACTCGTCGAATGGCGCGAGTGCGGAAGAGAATTCCAAGGCCAGTTCTAATCCGGAAAGACCGGATATTCTGGACGGGCTCGTGAAAGAGTCCAACCGGCAACTGGCGGACCTGAGGAACGATCTCGGCGAGAGGGGACGCTCGCGGAGTCACTGGCGAGGTTTCGTGCAATCCATGCGGCTGCACGACGTGGAGCTTCATTCGGACAGCGAGGACCAGCGGAAGGGTGAGTTTGACAAACTTGCCTCTACCTTCTAATCTTCACTCTTTCGTCACAAGTATCCTTTTGACAACTGTGCTCATTATCTCTCGCATCTCGAGGTTTGGCGAGAGCTACGAGAGGTAGCTTAGAAAATGTCTCTTCTCAAGAGTCCACGTTAGAGTTGATTTTATCTGTGTTTGTGCATCGCGTGATTTTCAGTTTGATAAATCGTGCAATAAGCCGCAGACATACAACAACAACAACAACAAAGAGCCTCGGCTGACGACATAACGAACATTAAAGAAAAAACACGCGCGCATTGCGCATTGCGATAAGCACACATATACGAGTGAAAAATGTGTTAATAAATTTCCGTCGGAATAAATTCGTGTGAAACACTTAACTTCATTGAAGAGGACGTGGCGAATAGCGTACGTGTGTGCTTGCGAGTCTCGCAATCTCGCGTGCTGTCGCTCGCACGCGAGCGACAAGATTCCAAGAGTCAGGGGTGGAAGGACGCGAGTCACACAGGGATTTCACAGCGAACGCATTGTACTCTCGACGATGGCCGCCGAAGTTTTCGAGTTTATCGCTTTAATGCCCGCGGGCCACGTTCGTTCGAAAAAGAGGGGCGCTTTATAGGCCGGTAGATTGGATTAGCGACGTTTGTCGAGGTGTTTAAAATTACAGTACAACTGGCATGCCTATTAATCCTTCGGACCGAGGCACCCCTATTTTTAGATGCTCCCTCGTTCACCCGCTCGCTTATTCATGTTACTACCGCAGGTCAGGGTAGAGTGTCCCCGATATAGCGTATATATGTGTATCCCCTTAACATATGTCCTTCCATATGGGTTTAGTCGAAGAAACAGTCACGCTGCCTCTTCTCTCCGGTCCCGCGCTGAAAGCTCCGGGCCGATGAGCACCCCGAGCTTTTCGAGAGCAGCCGGTTGTGTACACGGTGAACCGGAGAGCTGGTACTTATGCAAACGTGACATAAGACCGCAACCCATGCATTTCGAGCGCGAAATTTACGAGCGCTCCATTGTGCTCTCGTTCGTTCGTCGCGTCGGTTTGTTTTTTTTCTCGGGACCTTTTCAAGAGCAGCAGGAGCCTCGAAACTTGCGTTTTGCCTCTCCCTCACGGGAAGACCACAGCCATCTCGGGAAGATAAATTTTTATTCATCACATTTCGATTGATTTTGCTCACTTCCGCCGAGATCGTCGTCGTCGCCGCTTTTTATCGTGGTGAACTTCGATCGATGCACGTGAAAGCGCGAGTGTTAATTGGAATCGAATATATCTGGCCGCCAACACATAATGAGTGTCGCTCTTCCTATCTACCTGCGATCTGATCGCTATTGGAAATTGTGCGACTCGGTAGGATGCCGAAAGTGTCGATATGTTCTCACGGCTAATACTTCCAGGAAGCTTTCTAGTTCTCCGTGTGCAGCGAATACGAGTTCAACGAATGGCACACCGGCGCCGTCACCTTTGCTTGAACGCTCAACGTGAAAAAGGTGCTCGGCGGTAGGCGAGCCTTATATCTACTAAGCCTTGTACCTGCTCTTTTATCTACTAAGCATTCTTATCTGCGACTTATCATCTTACATGTGGACTCGCTATATCTCCACTTGCCCGCCCGATAATTCAAGAATGCTGATATACGCTTTAATTCTTAGATAAAACGGTCCACTGCATCTGCCCGCCAGCGTCATGCGAAAGAGCAAGTGAAATGAAAAAAGCTCGAGTCAAAAATTGAATTAAAAACTGACAATTCAAATTTGCGAATTTTCTCCACTCACCTATTAACCATTAACCATGAAAATGAATAGTAGAGTATGCAAAAAAAAAAGAAATGCAAAAAGATTTGCGTGCTTTCTCTCAAAGAAAAAGTACTGGTTGATCTAAATTAACGAAGCGAGGAGGAATGAAACATTTTTTCAGGTCGAGCGTACGATCGAAATAAATCTTCTTTTCGCGGAATGTTGGGAGGAATTTCGCGTTGCGTTTGCGGGATAGATATCGTCACATTACGCTGACCATACGTAATCTTAGCGTAATCTTAGCAGAGACGACGCTCCTCCTCTCTCCCCCTTCGCCGGGAAGGCTCGTAAAGCAAGCGTCGCGTTTCGCCTGAGGAAAAATTCCTGAATCAAAGGATCTCGGGTCGTCGGTGGCCGCGAAGGGGTTAATCCTTTCGCGTCGCGATGAAATACCGCGTTTACGCTTGAACTATGCACCTATGCCCGCTGCTCTCGGATACTTGGCCGTTCGCGTAATACCGCGATTTCGTCCCGAAGGGAGAAAGCCATAAGGGGCAGGCTTCTCCCTCGCGTCGCGAAAGGCACCGCATTCGCATTCTCACGGCATCGCGAAAGTTTTCATAAACGAAGAGAATGCGCGCATATCGCGGTGCGAACGATCGCCGTGCGCTATTAACAGTCCGATGACACGCAATCATTTTTACCTCATTTTATCGTTTCCCTCTGCGCGACTCGCGATTCGATCGCGCAAACGACGCAACAGCGCGAGAATTACCAAATGTACGAGGATAGAAACATTCCGTTCGCTCGCACGCTCATACTTGAGTTTTCTGTCGTTTTTAAGTTGCTTCATCCAAGCATGATCGTTTGAAAGCAGAAAAAGAGAGAGAGAGAGAATTTGAAAAATAATTATCACACATACAGGGCGATTGTACAGAGAGAGAGAGAGAGAGAGAGAGAGAGAGAGAGAGAGAGAGAGAGAGAGAGAGAGAGAGAGAGAGAGAGAGAGGATATCATGTGAAGTTGACAGAATAAAATCGAACAATCTTTTAGGATGTTGTCGTCACAACTTGAAGATCGTGATAATGATTACTGCGGAGAAAGTTAGATCCCAGTACGTACGTCTTATCGATGTCCCATGAGAGGAATTTCATCTCCGCGCATTACGTTAGCTGCTGTGGGGAAAGTCTTGTCGGATTGTTTAATGGCCTCACCTCGGACAGGCTCTCTCCGTAAATCAATGCCGATTAATTAATTTTATATATAGCTCACGCGTCTGTTTCCACGTGAAAACATAATCTTTCATAATCTAACGTGTTTTTCCGTGTCGTTGCGCACGAACGCGCGACACGTGCGCTTGGATTCTTTTACATTGCATAAGTGAGAGGTCATTTATTTGTCGGTTTTATCAGCACGGGACTTCTCGCTAATAAAATCCCAGCGCGGAAATTTCTTTTCGCGCTGATCGGCGCAGATACAGATTACTCGATACCGCACGACAAACAGTTTTGCACACCCATGTGTAACACTTTTTACAACTCGCCGTGTACCTCGGCTAATCGTGCTAATCTCGTGTAAATCTGCCGATCACGTGGCGCGCGAAGATAATAGGATCGATTCCGACGATCGTGGGAGCGGAAAGGCCGGGTATAACAAATTCGAGACACAATAGAATGTATCGACGGTAACGATACCCCGCAGCTACGGTCGATATCGCCGCGCGATGCATCGCGTTGCATCGGGAGCACCCGAATTCCTTCCTACACGCACGCACGTACGCACAAATTTTCCCTATATAGGGTGTCCGAAACCCTTGTCCGGATTTTCATAGGAAACTTGGAAAATCTTTTTGCCCAGGTCATTTTTTCGCTGCACATTTTGAGTTCGCAGTGTATTTCGACGATCAAACCTTGAATTAAATTTTGATGGAATAAGATCTGCTTGGACTTGTGCGAGCAATGCGACGAGACTTATTATCCAAAAACTCACCCATATAAAATGCTTCAAATCCTCTGTTAATTTCGAACGCTTCAAAATGCTGTGTCGAAGCTTCGGTGCTGTGAAGTTTCAAGGCACGAAAGCCACGCCCCCAAATTTCGCAAAGAATTCCGAATTTAATTTTGCTCTGCACGTACAATGTTTATCTACCATTACCAATTATAGATTTCTCAGCGACAGGCAATTTTTATTTGAATCTTCGTCTTTAAATTTTCAACGTTGAGCTCTTAAACTGCCGATCACGATCTCGCCGACGTGAATCATGGGTTGTGGTCATTCCCCAAATTCCTTCGCGCGATTTACCAAAGAATCTCAATATTCGATATTCTCTGTGAAAAAACGTTCACGCGTCGACAGAAATCCGACTCCAAATTCCTCGGTCAGACCACCGTTAGGAGATCGACACCCCGTATAGCGTTCACCCCCCCGTATAAGCCTTGACGGCCCTTGCCCTTGAGTCTACGCCCTAATATTGATCCGTCGTCCCTCGGCGCCCCACCACGATGGACCATATCGGCCCCTCTTTCTTCGACCCTGTTGCCTCGCCGCGTTCGGGGCCGTTGGTCGTCCGTACGTCGTTCTGACACTGCATCGCCAGTGCAAACTTGGCTGTCAAACCGTTAGCACTTTGCAGACCGTTCGCGGGCTGATCGATAGTGCCGTACGTTCGTTCAACGTCGCTTCTCTCCTTCCCCTCCACCGCATCCTCCGTCATCATCGTCTGCCTTCTCCTCGGTGTTTCGACCACGATGTCGCTCTACGTCACGAAGTATCTCAGTGCGGATGCGGCCACGCGGTAAAGTACACGCGCTTCGTCGCCGGTGGACATGGTGCTCTGCGACGTCTGCGACAGCAAAGGTGAGGGTGACTTTTTCCCCTTTCTTCCTCTTCCTTCTTTCCTCGTTTCGCAGTGAAAAGATTGCTCCTCCCAGAGAGAGAGAGAGAGAGAGAGAGAGAGCGAGAGCGCGCGGCGTCGTCATGGCGAGGAGACTCTTTTCACCTTAGTCCTCGACTTTGGTGACCTTGAGATTTCGTGTCGGCCTGCTCAAGGGCGAGCACATTTTATGGAAATCGTCGCGAGTCGCGTCGAGGGTGAGCGCGAAACTCTCGCGGGGGAAAGTGCCGCGGCCGCGGCGAGAAAGCGAGAGACGCGTGCTCCTCTCTTCCTCGGTTAAATTAATTGATGACTTGACATTATGACTTGCGTCATCACTTGAAGCTTAATGCGAAAATTTCTGCGGTCAGCAGTCCCTGCCATTTTTCCTCGTAGCCAAAGCGACGAGTCCTTTAATGACGACAGATTCCAAGCGGGTATAAGTCTTGATGAATGGCTGATGATGGGAAGACTTTCTCTCAGATCGATCGATCGATCGATCGACCGACCGACCAGTCGATCGATCGGCCATACTTTGCGTAATCAGTTGCCGTATAAGGGATTAGCGTAAAAATGGATGGAAAATTGCGAATTCGCGATTCTACGCACAAGCGATTGAAAGTGAAACGTCCAAGATGTTTACAGTGGCGAACGTGAGTTCGCATCCATTAGCGGATTATCTCCGCTTTATCGCTTGGCTCTTCACCAGAGAGGGAACCGTTCGCGACGAAAAGGTCAGCGGTTTCTTTTAACGAGGAAATACCGGGGCGGAAGGGAAAGTTTGGGACGCCGGGGGTTAACGATTCAGGTGGATACGGCGGAGGGATATCGTGGGACTGTTGTGTAACGCGGAATTTCCTTGGCGGGGAAAGGATCGCGAAGGGTATAACGTGGCGGTAGTGCGCTGCACGTGTGTGCACGGACGATCGCGGGATCGCGTGAGCAGCACGACGTGCGGACTCGACCCTTGACCCTGGAGGTGAGGTTTTGTGACCTTCTGCAACGTCATGGCTGACCTTAAGCGAGCTACCGACTGATTTTCGCGTTGCGACGTTGCGAGCGGTTGCCGCGAATATCTCAAGGCGTTAATCCGGCGTTACATCCTACGAATAATCCTCGCAGGATGTCGCGTAAGAGAGTAGTCCGGTCGTCGGCGGAAACGCCACACGATAAGGATTTTATTATCAGCGGAAACTATTCGTCCGATAACTATTCGGTAATTATTCGTTGTTCGGGTCTGAATGATTGAAAAGCCCGGAGATCTGGCTCTCTCGACGCGGCGCGGCGCGGATAGGGGCGAATGCGCGAGAGTGCAAGCCGTTGTTAAGATGATTTATAAAGCGACAGGCACTGTCGTTTTGTGCCTCCCCCGTACAAATCGACGCCGATTCGCCGAGCGCAGCTCGACCGAGCCATTTACAAATAGAACACACAGCAAAGGTGAGAGAAATCTGCGATAGTTGCGTGGTAAATGCCTGACATTTTCACCCTGACGCGCATGAATAAACATGGAGTCTCTTCTCTAAGAGCGAGCAGCGCGATCTTAGCCTGTCGTCGCGTAGAAACGCGCTTCTCTCCAAATGTTAATATTGACGTTAATTTTTCTTATAATCGCGTATCAATTGATTCACCGGAATCTTTCCTCTTTCCCAAATAAGCAGTCTTTTGCCACTTCATCTTGATTACCGCATTAACTCATTCATTTTGCGCTTTCCGCAACAGTGAGGCGATCTTTATACGGCTCTTGCGAAGATTCAGAAGTCTTGCGCTGCTTTTCCTCTCTTTTTCCGTAGAATTGTTCTCTTCTAGTCTTCGGGACCGCTCGCATTCGATGAGACTTGAGGCGATGCAGTTCGGCGCGGCGAAAGTTTCTATTTACGTAGCGTATATACAGCGCAGAGACATCGTACATCGTCATTCGTGCGACGGATTATATGTCCGTACCAAGAGGAGTCAGATTAAAACGGCAGACTAAGCGGCTCTGGAGATTACTGGAGGACCGGCTTGGCGTAAACAAGCCTCGTTATGCACTTAATTACGAGCGCTGCGGAGCGCGCACATGTGTGCGCGCTTGTGCACACATCGAAAACATTGTACTAGAGATGTGCGAACTATTCGAATTCGAATCGAATCGAATCGAATCTAATGTAATTCGATTCGATTTGAATCCGAATTCCTATGATTCGAATCCGAGTAATTCGAAAATTTCGAATCGAAGATTCAATTATGAATAAAATATATTAACGTGCATTATATTTACATGCATCAGGTACAAAACGAGCCATCTGGGCCTGTATATTTGAACCCTTAACTTGTAATTAACTCAACTTATAATTAATAACTTAATTATAAATTACTTTAAATATTTAAATATATATTTTACTGTAAGATGATATTACAATATCAATATCCCCTTTCATATTAAAATCTTCCATCATTATGTGCATGTTTAATAGTCATGTTAAATTTTTTAATGATTCGATTCGATTCGAATTCGAATTAAAAAAATGAGATTCGATTCGATTCGATTCGACATAAAAATTCTTGATTCGCACATCTCTACATTGTACTGTGCCAAACCCCAAACATTTTGTCGCGGGGTTCCGATCTCGTTTACGACGAGCGGCTAAGTTCAGAGATGAAAAATTTATACGCCGCTTATTTTCATCTGCGCGTCGCTGAAATCGCGTCTCTCTTCCACTCTTCCTTCACTTTCTCTCTTCCTCTCTCTCTCTCTCTCTCTCTCTCTCTCTCTCTCTTCCTTTTGATCGTGTCTCGCGCGCACTTTCTTCGACTGTTGTTGTAGTTCATTGAGCCCCTCTCGACCAGCGGAACGCGAGACCCGCGAACAATCGACGACTTTTGCCCGACTGCTCGTGATAACACCGAATATGCGCGACTCGCACCCCTGTTTATACTCGCGCGAGATAATGTCAAGTTAATCGATATAATGAGAGCTTTGTGAGCGCGCCTGGCTCGCGCGGAAAATTATGCGGATGAATCGCAATACGCGTCCGCGTACGAGTTTCGTTTGCGCTCTCAGCGTGTGACCTATTTTAACGTTGAATATTTCACAATTCGGGGACGAACGCTCGAGGCATAAACATGCAGAAGCAAAATATTATATATACTTTATTGTCATCTTATCGACTTGATTATTATGATTAGACGCAATGGATGGATGACTCGACGGGAACAACAAAATGAAACGTACAATGAAATATTCATTATTGGATAATGAAATGATGATGATTGCAATGAGGCGTCCGCGATGTTGAGTAACAGAGGATGTCTGTCGCTGGACGGAGAACTGTTTATGGAGCAGCCAGGCGCCTGCTTATCACAGCTTGCATTCCGTAGGAAAGAATTCTTATCAGGGAAAATGCGCCCGCAACGTTGTGCAATGAATCTCGCGGAGCGATGCTGAGTCCTCACATCGTCGCGCGCGCGACGTGTTTCGCCATTAAATTAAAATTTAATTGCACAAATACAAACGCGTCCCTCGACGGCGATTGCGCAAGCAAGGGATACGCGGTTATTACATACACACACAATGATAATTTTAATTGCCCTACGAAATACAATTTTTGTGATTCCCTTGCGACATTCTTTGGCAATTAAAACTTAAGAGCGTTCTCTCGAACGCCAACTTAAGAGCGAGAGGTTCTCTCTTTCTCTCTCTCTCTTTCTCTCTCTCTCTCTCTCTCTCTCTCTCTCTCTCTCTCTTCCTCCCTCTCTCTCTCTCTCTCTCTTTCTCTCTCTCTCTCTCTCTCTCTCTCTCTCTCTCTCTGCGAAACTTACAATTGTCTCACTCACGTTGCGAGAAATTGCCATTACTTTATTGTTCGAATAAGATGATATGACTTCGTCAGCGTGCTCGTAGTCCCTTAAATCAGCGCAACGTAACACGAGTAATATAAACTCACTTCTTAATAAGAGCTCTCTCTTCTACTACTAGCAAGATACCATCTTCGAAACTGAACGACATCTTTTTTGCGATATCTCTGTTTTTCTGCTACTTACATTTTGTTCCGATAAAATAATTTCGTCGCTCGTATTTTTTATAGAAGCGATTTCTTGTCACATATCTGAGGAAAAATGTTGAAATATGTTGAAGATATATAATTACTTATGTAGAAGGTGCTCACACGCCGTTGCTCAGCTTTTGCTGAATTTTCAAACCTTTCGCCAACGGATCACTTACATTTTCCCACAGAAATCTGAAGAATTCGCTCGCCCAAAGCCGAATCGCGAGCTCACGGACACGCTCGAAGACACGCATCACGCGGGTCACCGGTCTCTTTGTCATCGAATTACACCACAGACCAACAAATTGCCCAGGCGATGGTGTAATTCAATCGGGCTGTCGGTAGTCGGTGGGAGACGCCAAATTATTACTTATGGGGTTCCCGCGGCGGTCGTCGCGGCATAATGGCGAAATTCCGAGAAGGCTCGGCGCAATGGCGTTCTCATGGGATGGGAAGAGAGATGCAGCGGAACACATGTCTTCGCTCACATCGCCGTGCGTGACAATTCGCCGTGCTCCGCGATGACATTAGCCGGTGAGCTCGACTATCGAATGGTCACGCGAGAAAGACACGATAATTAAACGACACACTTCGAATTGAACCCGAGAGGAGGAGGTAAAGAGAGTGAGAGAGAGAGAGAGAGAGAGAGAGAGAGAGAGAGAGAGAGAGAGAAAGAGAGAGAGAGAGAGAGAGACGGGAGGTCCGGATTACTTAATTACTCGATTTAACCTCCGCGAGACTGCTTCTCGCTGTGCGCCAGCTGTTGGCGGAACTAAAATGCTTTTTTCCGCCTCCGCCCGAGGGAGGTCCGGGCGACTCGATGATGTCATTAGCTCGATCAGTTTTTTTTCTTTTTCATTACAGCTTCTACACTGTGCGAAAATACGCGGAGAAGTTTTACTTCCTTTTTATCTTACGCAGCTATACGAACCATACTACAGGATTTAAGATTCCAATAAGAAAGAATCCTGTACGTTGATTCTTCTTCGGTAGGAGATAATTAATTAATTTGTTTACGCAGAATTGCGCGTTTTCTGGGTCATCGTAAGCACTTAGACGAAAGATGCTGCTAACGCGGCTGCTTTTAAAAGTTTTCTTTTAATTAAGGATAATTAATTCATTTGGCTAGCGGGTTACTTTATCATAATTAACTGGCGCTCAATATTAGTCTGATTGCACTTAATTTTATTCGAATGAAAGGGCAGTCTGTTGAAACGGGAAACTTATGATGCGCGATCCGCGGACGTGATGTTTGTCCGCGGAAGGAAGTTTGCGGATTCTTTGTATCGCTGATACAAAAGTTCCCCGGTTAACGGAGCGCGCGAACCGGAAACTTGAACGGTGGCCGGTCGGCCGACTGATTGATATTCGGGATAAAGATAGCGCTTCCTGCCGAATTATCTTTTTCTTGGTCAGCGAACGTTGACACCAGCACGGTCCACCTCGTTCACTTACGATCGCATGACCACTTAAGTATCATACCGTACTGTACATTGCACCGTGTTAACGGTCGAAGTAATATCGCCTCGTTAACACTTTGATACTGACGCGTATTTAAGAATAAAATTCGCGCGTGGGATTCTCGAATTTTTATTCACTCCGCCATTTCCGCGTGCGTCGATTTTAGGATGCTACGCGGTGATACTCGCGGGTGTGTGCCAAATTTTAACAATTATCGGAGTATTTGTACCAGAATGTAATAATTGTTTAAAATGTAATGTACCTCAGAGATATTTTGATTGAAGGATTCAGTAGCACACTTTACAAGATTTTTCTGACTGAGGCGTCAGCCTCGGCGCTGTCACTGCAAAGAGGACGCGGTTCGAGTAACTGTCAAAAATATTATTCTCATCGCATCGTACCCACACTCGCAAGTCCCGTACGCACTGCCGAGTGCGTTCGCATTCTCTCACGCATTTTTAGCGGAGAGAATACCTGTCGGAATATAAAAGCCGGCGCGCCGAACGTAATTTACCTTCTGCTGCATAATACCTCGAATCCTTCAGTTTCCTCGTTCACCGCCGCGATCTTTATTTGTCCATTCATGGATTCTCCCGCTTCATGGTTGGTTGAAACCATACAAGCCGGTAGTTTCCCCTCTTTACGTTTCGACGAGTTTATTGACTCACACGCAGCCCCCGCGCGAACTCGCTTCATCTTTGCGGAATACTTGGCTCGACTTCTCCGGTCTCCTCATTCGTCATCCACCATCACGATGTGTGTAATCGTCCATTCATCTATCTCATTTTGGCCATCTACTCGTATACTCCGCTCTGTAATCATGCTTGCAGAGAGGCAGTTTTAATTGTCAGCCTGTTTTCCTTCGCATATATTGATTTCTCGTTTTCGTTTTCAAAAGCGACACTCGTGTACGCAGAAGATTATCCTTCGCATAATAAATTCCATTTCCTTTTCGTACATCTTCGGTCATCTCGAGACGCGATTTATGATTATCGATCCACGGCAGCTAGACTCGCTTCGCCGGAAAAAAACGAGCTGCTGTTTTCACACTCCGGCGCGTCTCTTCAGTTACGAATAACGAAGAGAACCATAATCTTTGCGTAAAATCGCATTAACGGTAATCCTTCGAACGGATGTTAGATATTTTTTTCTTGGACATGGAGACCGGTGCGTGTATCTGTGCGTCCTCGGATCGAGCGAATACGATATTCCGCGGCTACATGGAAACGATTTCGCCGATATTTCCAGCGGAAATGTAAAGCGTTACCTGACGATGTGACCAACGTTCGTCATTACGTCTACGTAGTTCCAGCTACTTTGTTAGAGACACTCAAGTTGGGAGGGCAAATTTGTCATTTTTTACGGCTAGAATCCCCTTTCAAGTCGATGAAAATCGATGCAAATGCATTTGAAATTTCAGAGACTCGAGTAACGCGAAATTGCTCGCTAGTAAATTATCGCGTAGATGGATTGGCGATGTATCGTCTTGAAGTTTGACCGGTATTAATTATCGCTTCGCTTACGCTTCCCAAGTGCAAAGTTTCATTCACCCAGTTCCGTAGGAAGTTGTATGCCTACGCCGACGGCATCGACCTGATTGCACTAAAATGACAACGATATATACGGGCGATCGCGTAATCGCAGGAGCGACGTCGTGGCGGCGGCGCCGAGGTTGAGAACTCGCATAATTGGAGTCAACGATGCGTACCGAGCGGCCTCGGCCATTGTCTGCATACAGTTACTCGATTATACCGTGGACACATCCCGAACAATTCGCACCGTCGACAAAAGTGCGCGCTGAAATGTCGCACGCTACCACGGACAATGCCGCGCACAGCGCGTGCGCGCGCGCGCGCGCGCGCATCCTGATAATACGTGGTAAAATATTGGAAGTATCATCCGACAAAAGATAAGTTAATAACGTTGCATTTCGCGAGGGCGATGATGGCGAATTTGCATGAGAATGTGAAAAGCGTTCTGTACAAGTTACGCATATTGTTCAGGGAAATTCATGCCGATAATCCCGAGAAAACACGTAAAGAGAGAAAAAACAAAACAGCCGTGATGGAAACTCATTTCGCGAAATTGCGATTTATAACGCGCCGAATATATATTAGAGATTCCATTTCGCACGTTCTTTCCAGTTTCATTTTATTCACCTGCCTTTACAGAATTTTGTTCTATCTATTAAAAGCCGCGTAATTGCAGTTTTCAAACAATACTGTCAGCTGCATTATTCGTATTTGTATCACCTTCGATTCAGATAAAATTGCGGACTTCCCTGGTATTGAAGCGACTTCTTTGAAAACGACTTAGACATATACGTGGCGTGTAATCGTGTATGTTTTGGACATGTCGATAATGCAACATACGGTGCTTCACATGTTTGTTGATTCCATTCTATTGACGATAACGATATTACCGTCGTGCGTCATACGACGGCATACAACAAACTCATCGTGGTGCGTTAAGGGTAAAAAGTAAAATTACAATTGAGTTATATCTTTTATATACAGGGTGTTTACGACCACCCGTCCATTCAAATTTTTTTGAAATCGCGACATTTTAGGGAAAAATGTTTCAGACAAAAGTTGTATGGTTTAAAGGGAAACGTAAAACAACTATATCAGTTTGTTTACAGATGGCGCCACTTTCGAGATATTCACTGATCATTACTTTTCTTAAATGGAAACTCCAATTTTTTATTATATCGTATTTTTTTACCAATTAACTTGAACAACTTTTGTCTGAAATATTTTTCTATTTGCCTAATATTTTTAGAGATATTTATTTACTTGGTAAGAAAACTTGGTAACCTTTTCAATATTTAACTTAAGATATCTCGCTATCTATCGAAAGAAAAAACAGTACTAAACTTTTTTACTCTATTTGGACTCAAGAATATATTGTTATAATACCGCCCCAATTTTTGTTAATTTGATGATTTTGAAATTTCCAAAAGTCGATGAGTTAACAAAACTTAAGGCTCTATTGTAACAATATACTTTTGAGATCAAATAGAATAAAACAGTGTGATACTATTTTTTCTTCCGACGAACAGTTAGCGAGATATCATAAGTTAAATATTGAAAAAATTACCACGATTTCCACAAATATCTAAAAAAATATTAGGCAAATAAAAAAATGTTTCAGACAAAAGTTGTTCAAGTTAATTGGTAGAAAAAGATGATATAATAAAAAAATTGGAGTTTTTATTTTAAAAAAGTAATGATCAGTGAACATCTCGAAAGTGGCGTCATCTGTAAACAAACTGATATAGTTGTTTTGACGACGTTCCCCTTTAAACCATGCAACTTTTGTCTGAAACATTTTTCCCTAAAATGTCGCGATTTCAAAAAAATGTGGGTGGACGAGTGGTCGTAAACACCCTGTATGTTAAGCCCTTAAACGCCCGGTAATTACGGCCGAAACGTCATCGGGAGCAGGGACGCGCGGTTCCCGCTGATTCAGCTGTTTCGCGCTCAATTCTAAGCGGCGAACCTGCGCACAATGTGCGATACTATTATCAGCGATAGAGCAATGCACCGACTCCGACGCGTCATTGACCTTGCTCGAAATAAAAATAGCGAATGGATTGTGTCTCTTTTTGGCGAGTGCTTGAGAAAGCTCCGACTTACGTCGTAGTCGTACGACAATGACGCAACAGTGTCGTGACCGTGAGGGATGAATTTAACCCGTTGAAGCATCGTCGTGAGATAAAAGGCTCCTTGGACTTGAGCCATCCGTCTCTGACATTGTGCGTTTAGAACGATGAAGCGCCGCGAGGGACTCGCGCCTGACATCGGCGACAAATTATTTTAACTTGGCTTCTAAGTGGTACGTAACATTTACGTTATATCGTAGTTTACCACCGCGGAAATGCTTGCAGAAAAGAAAGAAGAGTGCAGACAAAGAATTCAGCGCGCCAAGATGCAAGAATAGCTTTTCTTTATAGATGCGATAACTGTTCTCAGCGATTAATTTACTAATTATCATTTCCCATGAATTTTAGCATGACCATCAAATGGTCTCAATCATTATTCTTGATGACCGAAAAACATCTGTCAATTTCATTATTAGGAAATTACACACAAGCTACCCCCCATTATTAATATTGACCACCCATTAACCAACAAATACGACCATTCGCTCGGAATTGCTGCTTCTGATTGAATCTCTCCTTCAAAAATCGAAGTGCCGCGCGCGCTTCCTCCCGCATCTCCTCGCTGCGTTTTTCGTCCGAGTGTTTCTGGAATTGGCCTCGACTGAGCAGCTACTTATACGGTGTACCGTTTACGCATTCCTCTCGCGTTGGTCTACGCGCGTTTCCAGCTGCGACTGTGTATCCCCTTTTCCGTCCCTTTCTTGACACCGTCGTGCTGCCTGTCTTCGTCTTCCTTCCCGCTCGAGCGAACGTCTTCAGCTGCTTTCTGCGCTGTGACGTGTACCAGAAGAATGCTCATGTTCCCTGAGTGCCCGACGACGGTTGTTTTATGCAAGTCCGACCGACTAATGCACAACCGTAAAAACCGCGGTCAGACGATGGCGACGGACTACCGTCTGAGAGTCGCTTTTTACGCTGAAATAATGATTTCTTTACAGGCATTTAATTATTAGGAGACATTCAATTGATACGCCCGAAGATTTAATCACTGTTACGTAACATCTCAGTTCAACGTACGACATGGAATCAACGAAATTACCACCTGTCGTGTGAAACGTCAAATTTCTAGGGAATAATCGAAGTGGGTAACCAGGAGGTGTTTGATAAAGCCGTTTTGCATATTAAACTGTTAAACTGTCCAATTATGCTGCACAATAGTAAATAATTCCAGGAAATTTTATAGTTCATAAAATACAGTAATTTAATTTTTTCCCCCTTTAGAAGTTGTGAAAGAGTGCATCTCATTTTAAAGCTATTCCTTAATTTGAACCGGAAGATCGGAAACCCTTCAAAACCCTTCTTACTTAATTTTATTTAACATTCAGTAAGCGTTTTTGAAAATCAATTTATCATTATTTGGCTATTTTAATTAAATATTTATTTAATCACTTTTTATTTCAATCACATATACGTATATTGATCTCTGAAAAAAAGTAGTTACTCCATCCATTAAATCGACCGAATTGTTCAGCATTCACAGGGAAACGACATAGTAAGAAATGAAAGAGAGGTGACTTCTCGAGAAGTTTGAAACACTTTCTCGATATTGTTGCCTGAAAACTGCGGCAAGAACGAAGGCGAATGGCTTTTGCTTTCGCCCTTTCAAAGTCTCGACGCAAATTCTCATCGAGGACGGCCGCTTACTTCGAATGCGGCATAGGGGCCCCGAGACACAATGAGCAATAGAAGAAACATTCTCCGGGCTTGACCTCATGCACGGCATGTCACTTAAGTCACGTATACACGCACGCCAACGTATACAAGTGCACGTGCGCTCGCGGGTGCTCGCACGTGCTACTGCGTATGCGTGCGTGCGTGCGTGCGTGTGTGCTTTAAAATGCGTTTATCGCCGCCCGCCGACAGTCTCGTCACTCCTGGCCGCGTTTGCTTATTTATGCGTGAGCTTTGTATATAAGAATACAAAATGGAGCACGTGCGATTTGCACACAGCTTTCTTCTATGAAATTCACGATGTTAGTAAATAATCGTCTGATGAATGAAGTGTCGCAGGAAGACGGATAAAGAAAGTTTAAACAATAGACCATATACGTGAGAGAATCGTGCAAATATTTGGAGGAAGACACGCGAGGCAATATTTAGTGGATCTGTGAGATGAAAGTTGACTAGGATGTGATTTAAAGCAACATAATTTATAAGAGCCTTTATAATTGCTTTATACGAATAAACCAATATGCACTGAGTTATTCGTTGATTATCCCTCCTTTCAGTGTTAATTGGTCGATTGTTCAATTAATTATTCCCATTGCCCCGCTCTTTCCGTCAGCTGTTTCTACTTAGAAACATGCCTCGAAAGCTGAAGAGGACGGCGAAGGTTGGCGGTGGTGAAAAAGGAGGGTAGGTCTCTCGGCGAGACGAGATTTGATTATTCTTAGCTAATGGACTAATTGATAGCGGCCGGTTACCGAGCCGGTTCGTTTGAAAATTGTCATGCCGCTGGTGAAAGCGTGCGTGTCCACTTTCATGCGGATCCGCATAAAAGACACGCTCACATTATCGCGGAGAACAAGGCGTCCCGCCCTGACCATGAGGCACACGAGCGCAATTGCACGTAGGGTGTGCACGCAGCCGTGATGTACATTAATAAGAGTGTGTGTGTGTGTGTGTGTGTATTGTGTGTATGTGCACACAGGTAGACAACACACACGTTCCGCGTGTCCATGAACGAAAGAGACCGTTCGCGCTACATACAGCGAAGAGTTCCCACAAGCAGTACACTATCTGTCTAGCTACCTACACGGTGAAACGGTTAAAAAAACTGTCATCTCTCTCACATGAATATTTGATTAAGCGCTCAGACTCGATGACTCGATGATGAACTTGACCTATTGGTGAAATATCTTGATAGGCCAAACAGTGAAATATATAAGCGTTGACGACTCATGAAGCAACGTGGAGATTCTTCGAGATAATAATTCGGTAAAGACATATGTATTGTTTCGTCTGTATTGTTTCTTTGACAAATTGTTAGGACATTATAGATTAAATCATTTTCTTGCACTCGGATCTTTCAATATGTTTATAATCGGATGTTAGAGATTAGTTTTATCGAAAATTATCGTCCTCTTCAAATTCAATTGCGGATTTGACGACTTCTCCTTGTCAACACCTTGAGCTCTCGCCTCGGTTTTGCCAAATTCAGATACTAGGTAGTTCGGCGTCACCCTGTATGCACAGGTAGCGAGAGGTGCGCACGTGTAGCGTGCACGCCGGCACGCACACGCGTGTGACGCCTTTTACGCGCGCACACGGCAATGTGAACAGCTTGAACCTCGAGAGGGTCTCTCAGTCCATGTCGAGACAGCGCGCGGTGTAGACTGCGCGATTTCCTCGACGAAGGTGACTCGTCGACAAGGAAACAACAGTCGTGCGCGATCGTGAGGATCGGTCTCGCGTCGCCGAACGCGAAGGATCGAAGGACGATCGACGACCGTGACCGACAGCGTGGCGGAACATTCGCTCGTGGACCGCACTGCGAGTTTTTTACGATTCGAAATGCTTGCCTACGTCATCGGCTTTTTATTTTTTTACACCGAGCTGCTGTGTCTGGAGCTGCAGATGATGCTGCACCCGGATGAGTACAGGTTTTCCAAATTCGTCTTGTGAAAGGAAACCATCCATCTAAATCTACACAGAAGAAAAAAGAATGTCGAGGGAAGGGATGAACAGTGAAAAGTGCAAAAAAATCCAGTGAAAAGGGAAACCCTGCTTCCGCAATGTTGAAGACAAAACATCATTCAGATGCTAAATTCGGATTTCCGAGAGACCCGATAAAGGCGACGAAGGATCCTGTGAAAGAATGGTGTCTGTTCCTCGAGTTTCTACCTCAGAAACAAAATCGTGTCGGGTCTTTTAAATTTGTCCTGTGAGGAAAATGTTCTGCTGAGCGATAAATTTGAGCATAATAACAAAGGTCCAAGCCGAAGGGGATGACCACACACCCGGAATGACATCGAAAGAGTATTGAATTCCTCAAGTTCTGATCGCGAGAGAAAATTATTCGCTCCAAACTTTTTTGTGCTGTGCGAAATTGAAATGTGCAAAGAACGCGCTATCGAAAGGCAAACGAGATTGAAATTCTCAGTGACATTATATTTCTAACGGGATGAGCTTGATTTCCCGCAGTCTGTGCGATCGATACTGATTTGCATGAAGCTGCGTGACGCCGGCGAATGTTAATTACACCTCATTCTCTGGGAGGCGTCTATTAGCGGAGTTGATTCGTTCCGGGATTAAAGCGCCTTATCGATCCCTTATTAAATTATTATCTCGCGAATCAATGCGCTGGGATAACGCAAGCACGTTAATAACGCGCGAATTAAGTAAGTCTTGCGTAAACGGGAAATGATGTGCAAATAGAAGAAAATTGAACAATTGTACGACGTGTTGCTTATCTTTTAAGGAATTTGAATATACCGGATATTTAATGATCCAAATTTTCGGAAGCTCTGCGCCTGCAGCCTGTAATACCGATAACAATGCGGAAAACTTGCGTGTCGGAAAATGTAATCGTTTAACTTGATCTCTCCATCAATATCTACCGAACGTTTTTTGAGATAAGATTATAAAAGCGCAAGAATATTTCGGGTTTGAAAAGAAGAGCCTGAGAAGTTCAGTCACGTTCATTTTCTACAGGGATAATTCGATCATTTTCGCAGACGAGGCAGAATTTTGGTGGAAATTTTACATCAAGAAGTATTCGTCATTTTACAGAAATTTTCACTATCGCGGACTTTTTAAGACCGGGGAGAGAATCTCGCGATTGACACGCTTGTCAAATTACTCTCGTCGCTATTGCGAAACACCGCAGGTGACGGCATCCAAATTTTGAGACGATGCCAAAATTAACGTCACAATTTCTTACACACGTGCGTTGCCTTCGCTGTGCGCGAGCTAATAAAGCAGCCAATTAGGCGGACCCACTGGTGCGTGGTGTTGCATACAAGGCGGCCGAAAGTATCGAGGATCGCAACGTCCGGTGCGCGTCGAAAAAGACCTCATAAAATCGGACGCATCCGGAGATACGAGAAGTGAAAGTGCGTTTTGATGACGGTAACCCCGGCTGGATAACAACGGCGCGGGCGCAGCCGGCGTTGGTGCATCAGTGACGGGTTGTCGTCGAGGGAATCGTCATCATCATGACCGTTCCCTGGCCGTCATCGCAGGGAAGCCGTTCGAAAGTCACGCGATGAACTTAATTAGTCGCATTAATTCGTGAACCTGATTCGACCCGAATCCGAGCTTTGAAGCTCGTCGCCGGCTTCAATAATTCATGACTGTGCGGCAGTTCGAGGGACGGAAAACGCGTCGAGTCGGTTATGTCCCGGTGCTTGTCAAGACCGCGGAGGGTGCGACGAGACGGAAGAAGTAGGAAAGGGTTGGCTCTGTTTGGCTGACCACATCGCGGCTGCCTCGTCGCCTTTCAAACACGTGGATGTCACGAGGAGGATATGGAGACTATATTGAATTGTAATTACGTTAAATTGCGGCTTGTGATGGGAGGTGTAATTTAGTTACATGCAGATGACGGAAAGGAAGGAATTGATAATTGAAATCTCTTGTGATTGACGCGATAAGAGTGCATGTCATGATATATCGGATGGCTTTAAAGTATTTCTTTCCAGTGTTTGATTGTTTACAAAAGTTTGTCTGCAGTGTTTGATGTTCGATAATTCTTGTATTTGATACAGTATCTGATATGAGATTATCACGAGGAGGGATATGTCGATAAGTATCGAAATATTTAGTTTGACAGGCGTGAAAATTCTACATTTCGTTCGATTACTTGAAATGAAATATCTGTCGGAGACCGCATTAATATATTCATCATTTTGGAGAAATCGACATTGTATTCTCGCAATTAAATTCTTACGCTTGGTAAAGTTGTTTCAGTTACTTATTGTGTTTCTATTACGTGAACGAAATTTTCGGGAGCACTGTGTGATGATATTTTGTGGTGCCAATAACGACTTTGGAAACTTATATGTCGGAAAAAATGTAATTGTTTAACTTTACAGTATCATTAGTTACATTATAGTATTATTAGCAACATTACAATAATTTTAGCTAATGATGTACTTAACAAGTAATTTATTCTTCATTTGTTTATCGATAATATATCTATTACGCGAAAGAAGCGCCTTTTCACGACGGGCTGAATAATTAATTTGAAATTTACCTTTATATTATGTTATTCCTTTTTTATATCAATGTTATTTCTTTTAAGTCTTTTACCGCGGTGTTGCGATACATTGTACGTTCGAGTGGCAGCGGACGGTATACTTCATTTCTGTGCACAAGTCGCTGCCTCAACCACACTGTTTTGCTCTCGATAGTGTGCTATCGTTACCGTTACAGTCATCCACTCCATGACGCGTCTTTTCGTCAGACCCGACTTTCGTTATCTCTGTGTAAATATAAAGATGTCGTGCCACCTCGCTCAGGGGAGAGATAAGTGTTTCCGGTCGTTAGGCCCGATGGCTAGGAAGCGGAACCGTTCCTCTTCTTCTTCCCCTTCCCTCTTCCTTTTTTTTTTTTTCTTTTAAGAAGCAATGCCCGCATTAGTCCGCTAACTGTGTTTTCGGACGAGCGATAAATAACCTTTTACGTCCTGATCCTGAGCAACGGGTCCTAAGTGCTTTTTTGCTTTCTCTTTTTTTCAGACTTGAACCTGTGGAACAAGAGTATCAGCCAGCGTTGGCGGAAGCTGCGAAGACGATGCTCCGTCCAGGAGTCATCGGAGCCGCAGGAGGCGTTGATACAGGGTGGGACGACTCATGGTGTTATACAAGCGGTGAGATCGACACCGGCTAGCAGGGAAGCCTCGCCGGCGGCGAAGAGTCTCCAGGATGGCAGCTCGCCGAAGAAACTGCTGCAGACTAGTTCTTTGAGGCTACCAGGTGAGTTGCGATTCATTTGTAAAGTCATTTGTCATTGTGGTAAAGTCGAGCAAGCAAGCTAGTCATTTATTTGGAAGAAAAATTTATAAAGTTAAAGTTGAAACGTAAAATTAGTAGTGATACGAAGGAGCGAATATGTTCTGTCTTTATTTCGGAATTACGTAGCTTCGATGTAAGACCACTTCTACTTCATCATAGTGTATACTTTATAACGAGGTACCTTTGTAGGCACGACCAAGGGCATCGCCGACATCCAGCATGTCCTTCGCAGCAAATTCAGCAAGATAAACGCGGGCATCAGGAAGCGGAAGGCTCTCAGCGTGACGGAGGTGTTTCCGCAGCAGAAAGACAATGCGTCCAACTTCTACGTGCCAAGTCCGCTCACCTCGTCGTCCAGTCAGACCTTTGAGGAGAATTACGACTCGAGCGAGCCTGCGTCTCTGCCGCCCTATCCTTTTCACGACAATCTCGAGACCTTGACGGAGGGCAGTGTACCGAACTCTCCGCATTGTGCCAGCCCGCTCAATGGCAATGGCGACACTTTCACTTATTCCCAAGAGGCCTACGATCAGAAGGATCTCTACGAGAACGTGGTGTTCCCCAGGTCCACGCCGTCTTGCTGTCCCAGAACTCGTTCAGTGCTCCAACGCAGCAACTCGGAGAATCGTGCCGACGTCAACGTGCACGATCATTCTTATGAGAATGTACGCTTCCAGCGAGGCGGTCAGCGCGACGACCTGGCGGCATCCGGCAGCCCTTACGTGGGTAGACACCTTGGCAGGAGTAATTCCGAGACCAGGGAGCATTCGTACGAGAACGTACACTTTCAGAAAAACGCGAAGACCAGGAACCAGTCGGCGCCGTCATTCGAGGAGATACACATACCCAGGGTGACGCCTAGGAAGCGCTCCACCGACTTCAAGGTCGGCGGGCAGGTGAACAATTACTCGGCCGAGGCCACGTTGGCCGCCGGCGGCAACAAGGAGGACGGACCGTCCAGTCTGGGTATGGACAGAAGTCCCGGCAAGAGAAACACGAAGAGGCTCAACAGCAGGAGCGTCGCGAACATTCCCAGCTCTTCGGGAGCGAACTTGAAGACTTGGCAAGTGAGTAGATCTCGTTGGAATCAGTCCAACACTGTCATATTTTAAAGATCGTAATATATAACGAAAAAGTTTGCACGCAGAAAATTCGAGATGAGATCTCCTCTGTGATCTGTGTGCGATCCGATGTGCCAACAATTCTTTCTCAACAATTACCTTTTTGACTACAAAAAGGAAAACTAATTACTAAGTAATTCAATAGCGTCCATTGATCGTCACGATTTTTGTTGCAGGGTACTCAAGACGCGGATGAAGGTCTGAACACGGACTCAGAGCTCGAGGACATCGACGAGGCCGCCGAAGGCGAAGAATCGCGTTTCTGTACCTTGCCAAGACCCGGTAAGGGCGGCGCATCCTTTACGATACTGACTGCCAGATTTCTCAAGGGTCCTGGGCATAAGGGACTCGGCTTCAGTATCGTTGGCGGTACCGACAGTCCTCGAGGAAACATGGGGATCTACGTGAAAACTGTTTTCCCTAATGGTCAAGCCGCTGACTTGGGCACTGTTAAAGAAGGTAGAGACATAACCGTGAATCTCGAACGAAGGTAACATCGCCTCGTTAACTCGGAATTTTTCATGCTCGCAGGGGACGAAATTTTGTCGATAAATTCGAAACCTCTTCACGGTATGACCCACGCCGAGGCGATCGCCGAATTCAAGTCTGTGAAGGCCGGAGACGTTGTACTGCACGTGGGACGTCGCGTAAACAGGAAGAAGAGAGAATCTTTGACTCTGGCGCCGGTCAATCCCGTTCCGAGGCAACCCGTCAAGTGAATTTACCCTTTTCTCGTGTTAACGTTGAATCTCGAACTTCTACGCAAACTCGATCTTCCACACTACGCGAATATTTGCTGTTTAGTAGAAATAACGATTATTATTGCTGGCAATGGTACACGTGAGATCGCAGCAGACTGTGCAGAGGCAGCGCGAGCGTGCGATTTGAATTGTTTTGACCCTCAATTCGTGAGACGAAGTTATGTGAAATTTTTATTTCAGATTATGTTAACCTTCTTCCTAATTTGTCTCCTTTGTCAATTAAAGAAGCTAAAGTTACACACGTAAAAATTGATCGATTTAATACGATGTTTTAGAGGCAAGGCGGTTACGTATGTAAGTTCTAGGTTGTATGATCGAACACGTTTTATCAATTATCACACTTTTATATGATACGAGGGAGAAAGAGAGAGAGCTGGATCCGTTCTTTTCTAATGACACATTTCATGCATTTTCTTTCTTTTCTGTGCTCTCTATTTGTTTTATTCATCGTGTGTTAAACACAGAGATTATAATGCGCTGTATTTGAAGAAAAAAAACGAATCTGTATCGTGTCATGATTTCAGGGTTAAGTTTAAAGATGAAACGGGGAAGTTATTTCGCGCGTGGTTTACATTAAAATTTGTCATCGTATGTTTGGATCCTGTCAGGACAACGAGAAATGTTTATACAATGAGAAAAAATTGTATTAAAATTAAACAAATATTTGTTTGAATACGACTGTGAATACATTTATTTAAATTGAGTAATTATTTTCTAAAATTCAAGAAAAAAGTTTACATTTAGAGAGAACCTCTGTATCTCATTTTAGAATTCATTTTAGAATTAGTCGCTTAATTTGAATAAATGTATTCACAGTCGTATTCTAACAAATGTTTGTTTAATTTTAATATAATTTTTTCTCAGTGTACGGTAGCCAATCGAGGGCATTATCAGGAGTGAACGTTTTTTCTCTTACGTCATCAAATTAAGAATAATGCAAAATTGTAACGATTGTTCTTCGCGATATTTGACACGTGCGAAGAGAGAATGGGTTAGTGATAAACAATGTCTCACGCCGATCTGATAAACATATATAATCAAACAGTGAGGCAGACGCTGTCGAATCAAAACGCGTTTTAATCGTACAATGTGACCGACCTGCTCGGCATCCGCTATATCGAACCTTAATATTTATCGATAATTCGTAATCACTATCTAATACTACGTAAAATTAGTAGGAGCTTCGGTGCAATGGAGGATCGTTCGAGCTTTCGGCTCGATTGCATTTTTCGGCTTTGCTCACGCGGATATATAAATCCCGAAGAAAATTAATGAACTAATAACTCGAGGGAAAGTCGGCTTTGGTAAGATTAAAATAAAGATCTAATCGTTCGAGTCAGAAATTAACTTCATCATTCTGTTTCGTACTGTGAGCGGTGCAACGAAATGACGAATAAGTTCTATGTTGAATTCCGTCTGATTCGTCTTCTTTTAACGGGGAAATATTTCCCATGAATTTATACATTCGGGTTGCGGTTTTATATACTGGAGATTGTCTCCGTGAATGACGGTAGAGTTCAGACGATGATGTACGTAATATTGCGCAACGAAGTCCTCCAATTAGTGATTAACAGACGACTTATTTTTGTAAGGCGAACGAGAATCTTCCGCGGTTTTTGTACAATTAACGAACGAGCGAGCGAAGCGATGTTTGTTCGCGTGTATGCCAAATCAACGAAATGAACGGAATCGAACGAAGTACCCATTATCTCAGATGACCTGACCGATATAATATGTATACCTGCATCGCAAAAGTCTAACTTTGTCTGTGAAACGAGAATTTCCGACTGAATTTTCTAATAACACGTAGAAATTCGTGTTATATACAATGTACACATTAAAAGAAAAAAAAAAATACATTAAAAATACAATTTGACGATCTCCTGTCAGTTTTAACAACGCCATACAATTTCCTTTCGCTCGGACTTTTGCGATTAGGTGTAACAGGATGTCCAAAGTCCAAGTAATCGCAGCGTTAAGGAAGGAATTATTTTTTAACCGTAGACTAACGAAGATCGCCCAAAGATGAAGCCCAAAAAATATTTTTACTACGAAAATGAGAGACATGTGTAGAGAGAGAGAAAGCGCATATCTATATATACTATATATACATATATATATATATATTATATATTTTGACAAAGCGAGCGAGACGCGCGTTTATTTTAAGAGGAAGTAACATTCTTAGTATCTAGTCCATCTCTGTAATATTTCCTTTTGAGGGCTTTTTCAAAACCGCGACACGACGAAAGGAAAACGAGAAAAAAATATATATATACGCGCGCATATATAGGTATATATATATATATATACAGTGATATATACACACATAATAATTATATATTTCTTATATACATTTTTCAAGGTGTAACGAATCTTAATAATCAAGTAATAATAATAATAATTGAGGTTTAAGATCGCTGCTAATCTGGCGATGTTACATCGCGAAAGTAACGTGTGCTCCGCGGAATATTTAAACAATGAGAATGACTATTCCGAAAGCGTCCCTTTTGTTCATTAACAGGCGTGGACGTTGACGGGTGGATAATAGTAGCGAAACAGTGAAAACTTGAGATGTAATCAGCGACTTGTCACAGGTCTGACATTCTGCTTGAAGTAATATGTATTACTTGCTTCGTTGCTTTAGGGACGACATACGTACACAATGTTGTACGAAGAAATTGTGCACTATTTATATTGCGCTCGTTCGTGATTCAGGATCATGGGAGCAAATGATCCTGACACATATCTAGTTGTAAGGAATTTATGAATCGATACACGTACAATTCCGGCCAAGGCGGCTGACACGCAGCTCTTTTTCGTCTTCCAGACTCCGTAATGTCAGTGATTCTTTTGTAATAGATCTTTCCGACCGTGCAATCGTCCTCTTGCTAATTTAGGCGAGATGTACACTTGAAAGTTTCCATCTGAATATTATTTGCGAATTTTTACAAATATACACAGATAAGCAAAAATAATTCCTATACTGAGCGAAGAGAAATACCTAAAAAATATAAATTGTTTATTCGGTGAATATTAATAATCACTTACATTTACTTTTATCAATATACATATTTCTACACGGAAATCTTTTTCCAAATAAAAAAAATATTTCCTCAAGACTGTAACTTATCGTGGGAGAAGCAATTGTTTGATCTATTTAAATATAAGAGTTTAGATTTAAGAGTACACATATTGTTAGTACTCACCGAATGCTTTTCTAATTTTTTAGATATTTTTCACTTGGTGCAGTATTTCGAGATATCTTTTTTAGACACGTAGATTTTTATATAAAATATAAGTTTTTTCAGAGATGCGTAATGTATTTTAAAGATCAAACTTTTGATGTGAATAATCAAATCAGTAATTAAGAATATATTAATGTCGCTATTAACATCAATAACGCCCCTCGAGAGTAAATGAAACTGCGCGTCCTTCGGCAAGAGGCACTCTCGATTCTTCAATCCTTGTAGACTTTTGTTACTATAAAACACTCTCTCTCAGAGAATAAAACTTTCAGGTCACACATCGAAGCGCATGACAAGAGAAACGGACGTTCCCTTATTAAATATGTGATCAAATATATATTTCAAGCTACATCGCAATAGAAAAGAACGTGAATAAAAGAACACGATCTCCCTCGTCAAAGAATTTTTATTCAGCTTTGCGCATCGAGCTATATAAATAATATGCAACATTACATAGTTCATCCTGGCATCGCACCGAGAGAGAATTTCGCACACGCGGATCGCGTGCCGTTCCGAAGTAACAGAGAAACTTCATTAACTTCTTATCTCGTTTCGTGTATTCTAATTAGTAATATTAATCAGGGAACACTGGAATACAAGTAGAGGATCGTTTTTGATTGAGATTACATCGCAATGCAGTGAACTGCGTCGGCAGGTCTGTACACTATGCTCGTGTGAATACACGTATGTGCTGTATGTGTATATGCGTGAGAGTGTTCACATATAAGTGTTATAACTTGTCCTGATAAAATCCTTATCACACTCCAGATAACGTGTACGACCTGCCGCGAACGAGTGCAAGTGTGACTCGCGATCTCGCATGTAAACACAACCTCGTGGCGTGAGACACTATCATTATATTTTCTACTTAGAGAGAGAGAGAGAGAGAGAGAGAGAGAGAGTACGCGGGCTCGACGGAGAAAACGAGAGAGGAAAATAAATACATAGACCCGTTTGGAAGCGCGATTGGAAGCGCTCGTCACTTACGCTATCGACGTCGCGACGACGTCGTCCCCACGATCTATCGGAAAACCAAGAAAAAATCACGACATTATCTGAAGATTCCTCCTCTCCCTTTGAAACAGAACAATCGAATTGTCTTACGGTGTAATTGCTACGGACGATTTGCCACTCGTTGCTTTACTGCAAAACGAACGATCATACATACATTCAGTCAACACGTACTGTGAATGATTACCGTAGGCGGGGGGAGGGGGAGGGGGGGTAGCGGATGAGTGGTTAGTGGTGTATACCATCACGAGAGAGGCGACGATCTCGACCAGCGGAGTGAAATCGAGAGCAAACGTGATCACAATCGCGAGAGATCATACGGACGGAGCTGGGCGGGTGTAAACGCGACGGCCGCGCGGCATTCGTTCGACAAGAACGCGCAATACATATCTCAGCCTTTCTCAGGAAGCTCCCGAGGAGCGGACTGGCGTTTCAGCCGTGCTCCACAGATCGCGCGTGTAATCGCGAGGGAATTCAACGAACGAAGCCAAGTTGTCTGCGACAACTCAGCGGTCGAACGGAGCGAAGTTCTCTCCTCCCCGTCGCCCAGCTCCGCGTGCAATACGTACAAGTGTAGTCTACGTGCGGGCCATCCTAAGCTCTAAGAGGAGTCGTCGGCGACGACGGCGGGGTCGCCGCGCGACCACCGAATCATCCGCGTTCTCAGATCTCGTTGACGTGCTGGTGGATGTTGTACGCCCTGCCGCCTCTCCTGGACTCCTTCGGCACCACGACCAGGTGCTGCGGCACCGCAGCTTCCGTCTCCAGCCTCCTCTTGGCCTCCTCGGTCGCGTTGTTGCTCTCGGCCATCAGATCGCTCGGCCTGGAATACACGAAGGTGGTCTGCATGCCGTTGGATTGGCCGATGGTCGCCGAACCCTTCAGCACGTTGTCCTGGGCGCTTAGTAGCTGCTTGAACCGCTCGTCACTCTTCTCCGCTTGGATGTCCAGCATGTTCCGGGCCGACCTCGAGGAGCTGCTGTCGCTGGTGCGCTGTTGCTGCTGATCCGGGACTGAACTGTCCTCTTTGGTCGTTAGGTTCAGCTTCGGGTTCAGGCTGAGACCCAGCCATTGCGAGAACAACGCGATCCCGTGCTCGGCGCTGGCGGACACCGCGGCGATCAGCTCGTCGGTGTTCAGGCTGTCGTCCTCGTCGTCCGAGGTGTCGGTCGATTCTGTCGTCTCTGTGATGCTGCGGCAGATTTTTCGGAGGGGGATAACTCAGACAGAAATCTCGCTGATGTGTCTCTCCCGTTTACGTTTCGTGCGGATTTTATCCGGCTGAAGTAGAATCGTAGTAGTATACTCACGCGGACACCTCGATCTGCCGGACACCTTGATAGAAGTTGAAGCAACCTATGTGATACGTGGCTTGCGGTGTGCCCAACAAAGCCGGCTCGATCACCATGCAGCCGTCGTAGCCGCCGACGTCAGATTGCTTGATCGACGCGAATCTCGCGCAGATTTGCGCCAAGTCCGACAGGAGGTTCATGCACGTCGGTTTATTAGCCGCGTTCGCTGCAAAAACACGGCTCATCAACGCGGTTGAGGATTTCATTCGATCGGTTCAGACGATGAAAGGAAGCGGATAGCGACGCGCTAGAATTTATATGGATGATTCGAAATACCATCGGAAACTGTAACTGCAAGCTATCAACCGACGGATAAAAGATTCTCCCGTTTGTAACATTCTTTCCGTAGACGTGACTACTTGCCGATCCTTATCGTGGCGTTATGCACCGGGTTGTCGCCGTAGTTCAGGTTCAGGGAGATGTTCTGCTCCTTTTGCTTGATGTTTACGCAAGCCGGCCCGCCCAGGTCGATCGTGGAAGTCAGATTCAGATCGACGCAGCACAGGCAACCGGAAGTCTGGCACAGACACTTGGATTGCGGAGTGGTCGATCTCGCTTCGACCTCCGGCAAGTCCCACGAGAGCAGGGTCTCTACGAACAGGAAACACGTGCGTGCGTGTGCGAGTATGCGAGTATGCGTGCGCGCGTGCACGAGAGAGATAAGGGACGAGAGCGAGCGGCAGAGAAACTCGGAACAGAGAAATCGGAACGAAACGAAAGTCGGCGATCGAAAGTCAAATGGAAGCCGAATTTCTACTCGTTTCACTGTCCCGATGTAGATATCTCTTTTGGGCCTCCCTCGGAGGCCTGAATGACGAATCAGGCTGTGACACTCGAAGACTTTGCGCGTCGTTCACGTGCCGTAGTGACCAACGAGGAAGCTAACACCTGGACTTGGCTAAGTGTGCCAATGTGGGTTTCCATCGGCGGACTTTCTCATTGCGCATTGTCGAGTCGAGTCGTCAAGTGATACTTTTGAGAATATCCTTTGTAGAACTTGCGTAGATTTTATCGTTGCGTAGATTTTACGGACGATTCGCGATTCGTTCAGAGCAAGAGAACTAAGAGCCGATGAAATGAAGTTGAAACAAATTCATCCGCGCTCCCGTTTCTCCAATTTTTCATTTTTATATTTATTTCAAGCGATATGTTAATTTACGATATAGATAACTTGATAATTCGCGTGTCCGAAACCAATCGAAAGAGTCAACGTCGCGTATACAAGTGTGGCAACAAAGATTACAAAGGATTTTCTATTGTTAGAAATTACAAATACAACACCATGCTAGAAAGACTGGACAAAGCTTTGTTATCCTTATTGATAACTACTGAAACAATGTTGAGATTGTATGTAATAAGCGATTCATCCGAGACATCATTTTAATTTTCTGAATTTTTTAACAAGATAACATCAATGATTATTAATCAAATATTATAGGACGATATTATTAATTAACCAAAGAACGAGGCGATATTGTTATCTAACATCTACAGGCAAATTACAGCTTGCGATATGTAAGAATAAAATAATCTCTATGATACAACTTGCTCCGATACCTTCCGATAACAAGCGCTTTCTTTCTCTCTTTTTGTTCTTTCTTTTTTTTATACTAACGATCGTTCAACAATTTCAAGCAACAACGTGCGCCCAGCCGCGATCGCGTCCCCAGCGAGCGTAGCGAAACACGTGCCACCCGCCGTCCACGCGTTGAAGTCTCCGGTCGCGTCGAGATCATCGTTCGCGCAACCGTCCGAATCTTCAGCAACGTCCTTAACCGTTTTCGCGCCACAGAATAATCCATCTGCTCACCGAGCAATCCAGCGGACGCGACGACCACCAACGTGACCATCAGCACCAAAACCGTGGCCTTCACAGCCATGTTGCACCCCAATAGCTCTGTTTGCCAAGGCGCTCCTGCAGAACGGAGAACGATGCTCGATTCCTCGATCGAGCGGTCGGATCAGATTCGGAATCAGCGGCGACGGCGGCGACGGACGAACGGACGTACGGCAGCAAGATCTCGCGAGAGACGAGAATCGAATAAACGAAGGATCAACGCGGGTGAGGCTGAGCGGAGATCCTGCCTGGCAAGGAAGAAGCTTAAATCTGGGCATGCCGCCGGCCGCGGATGTCGGATCGCCGACCGATCGGCGGTCGGCACGAAAACAGAGAACAGGATTGGCCAGGACCGCCGTGACGGTGGGGCATCGCCGACGTCGGTGTGATTCGACGAGGCGACGCGACGAGGGGGTTAACAGCGGGCAAGGAACCTCATCTGGGTGACCGGGTGACCTCCTTCGTCAGCCTGGTACCACTCGGGGGATTCGGGGCGCGCGACGTCGCGTCGCGTCGCGTCGCGTCGCGTCGCCGTAGAGCTCGCGTGGAGGGAGAATATCGGACTGCTCTTTGGGGATTATTATTCACCTCGTGCTGTTGAGAGGGTAGATTATCCGGGGAATAGCTTTTCTTTTGCGAGACTTGTTCGGGGACCTTAGATATCGTGCGGCAGATCTCCGATCTTTTTTTCTTGTTGAAATTGTCAGGAAGAGGAGCGGAAACGTACGTTCTTCGACTCTTCGGACACTCTCTCTCTCTCTCTCTCTCTCTCTCTCTCTCTCTCTCTCTGCGGCAATTGTCACCCCGAGGATGCGCCTTCATGCTCTCGCGCGTGATTCCTCAGCGTGAAACCGAGCGATCAATTAAAATGCTTCTGCGCCACGAATCTTCCGTTCCCGCAAGATCGGGACGTGATAAGAAGAAGGGTGTAATTTTTTTTCCGGAACTCCTCGTAAAAGCGTCCGTGCGTATACTTGAACAATACATGCGTGCACGTAACAATAGAGTCGGATACAAATCCCGAGCGGTGTTTTCAGCGCTTCGCCGAAGAATCGCGTTCTCTATGATGGCGCGCAACATCGCTAAATGTTCTGTAATCGAGGTTAATTATCAACGTTACCGATTTCTTGCTCTCTAACGCTCGGAGTTTCCGCACGCGCAAGTCGTGCCGCGCAAAGTTTCCGCGGACGAAGGAGCAAGTACTCTCTAACGCATTGCTGACGCGTCCAAAAAAAAGCTCCGTCTTACTTCGCGCGAGCGTTTTCTAATGTAATAACACGCTACACATCGCCGGGCTTTTTCTCTCTCTCTCTCTCTCTCTCTCTCTCTCTTCTTTTTCCTTCTTTTCTCGCACGGGAGAACCTTCTCCTCGCCTTTCACCGTTTGAAGAAAAGTCGAGTCGTCTCGTCCGCTCATAGACCGCCGTAGACCGAGATCACTTACGATTCCGGCCTATTGATTACACCCGTGCCGCCTTCTTTCTCTTTTTCTTCTCTTCGCAAACGAGCGTGGGCGCGGTTGACGCGTGACTGCGAAACGGGGAAACGGCGCGAAATGTGTGCTGACACGAGCAGGTCGCAGTGGGGGATCGAGTGAAAAGACATTTCTCTCGGGAATCGAACGAATTCCTCGCCGGGGAAAGAGAGAGAGAGAGAGAGAGAGAGAGAGAGAGAGAGAGAGAGGGAGAGAGAGAGAAATCCGATTTGTTGAGATAACAAAACCCACTACTTCCCATCTGGTTTGTTCGCGAAAAATAGGCGCATCGAATTTGCATAAGCCGCGAGCAGAGCGCAGAGTCTTCAAGGGGAGTTTCGTAATCTCCTCGAAATATATCGCACTAAAAATCGTGCTTTCTCCCCGAGTTATATAATTACATCGGAAGAGAGGCGATTCATCCGAGAGAGGCAACCCGGTTACAATTCGTTCCGTCATTCATCATCGCTGGACTGCCTCGGTTAGATAATTGCGCCCGGCAGATGAGCGTTCCGCCGTTAGCCTGACGAAACGTCAATGTCACGAGCGCGCGTCTCTCCGCCTTGGTCGCGCATCTGCGGATTTTCATCACGGCGAAATGCCGGCGCCTCGCTTGTCTCGGAAGATCGCCCGTTCCTTTTTCTTCCGACGGTGGAAGGTTGCGCCGGCGGAAGGAAGTCGGAGCGCAGCATCCCAACGGTCATTATCCCACGACGTTACGTAAAAACTTGTTTGCCCCCGCCCGACCGAGATGACCCACATATCTCCGGATCGTTCGTATCGTTCGACGACTTAGGAAACCCCCGAAGTTCGAGGTATTATTCGAGAACGAGAGCCCGGCTAGCGATGGGATCAATTCGACGCTCTTGATCGCGATTCAATCGCCGAGAAAACTTTTCACGCCTTTTATCAGCTCTCGCAACGTTAATCTCTCTCGGCGATTCTTCCGGTTACGTATCGCGATACATTTGTAAGTAATTATTTTATAAATTATGTCAAGTGCGGAAAAGGTCCGTTGAATATCTGAGGGAGGCTAAAGTAGTTTGGAACGCGCGTTTGTTCCATTTTCCATTCTCCGTGTGTTATGAGCTCTCACTTGTTAGAATGCTTCGGATATTTCTATACTTTTTATATTTCGAGTAATCTTTCGACTCTACAGTTTCGACTGTCACAGAGCGGTCGGATTGTCAGATTCCGAAGTTACTCGCGACGAACTTGATGCCATCGCTATCAAAGACCCGGTATCGGATATCGGGGAACGAATGAACAAATATCAACCAAGGTGAACCACTCCTGATGGTCACTACTTTCTTCGACCCACTAACCAGAGAAAGGCCCCTCCTTAACCACCAAAACACGATTCTGCGGATCGCACCGAGAGTTCTACGAGGCCGAGCCGAACGAATGTACGAACGGACGAAGGAACGAACGTCTGCATTAATTTCGCGCTGCACTCGCTCGTCGCTCGCCGCGTTCCGGATATTTTTCCTCTTTCTTCTCTCGGACAAGACGAAACTCCCGTGGAGACTGGACGCGCACGAAAGTGGGTCTTCGGTTAGAATTTGTGTCGCGAACCGTGGTATTCGCGCTTCGCATGGAGTTTATGGACGCGCCGTCGACCTTTCCGCGCCATTGCCGCGGGGAAATTGGAAAAGCGTTCGGGAAAATTTACGCGATGACTCGGGACGATGACGTGGGACTTCCACCACGTTACAGCTTTAGGAGCCGAGCGTCGTTCGCGTTTGCCTTGCATTAATTTCGATAATGCCTTCGTGGCGTAGTGTACACTATTCATACAATACCGTGTAATTTCGTAATTGACGAAAAAAAGATGCTCAGATATATCATCGTGTCTATCCCTAATTTTCTTTTGATCACAGCGCCACCATCTGCTACGAGGCTGAAAATTGGGGCTTACGGTAATATCATGCTAAACCGAGAGAGGCAATGTCATGCCTGCTGAGACTGTTAATTTGTGTGCAGTTGTATACGTAGAAAAAATTATACATTTTTTAAAAACGGCGTGTTAAAAGCGGAAAATTTTACAATTGCTGAGAAGGACAGCGTCAGGCCATATTTAACAAATTACAACCTTTTTATTTGCATATCTATGAAACCTATTCGAGTCTTTCAAATAGTCACAAAGAGATTTCAAATGATTAGCAGGGACGCTTTGACATTTGCTTGTATGTTAATGTGGGTGTCGAAGCAATCAGCACGTACGAAGAGAATGAGGAATGGATGTACCTTGCGTTGATTGTCGATGCATCGCGAGTCACCGGTGTGATATGCTTCCATAGGTAGAAAATAGCGAAAATCAGGTCTCACATGCACATACACACATACACATACATTATTATAGAAGAGCAAGCGCAAATTGTACTAATTGGAATTCTCATCCTCTCGACGAAAAATGCCGAGGGAAAGTATGACGGAAAATTTCGAATTATTCTCAAATAGTCTTTTCAAGCATTCACCTATATATTTTTCAAGGAATCTCAAGTATACCCATTATATTATTATCCTTAATTGCCTCACATCGTCCTATTAGAACGAGTTCCAATAAGCGCACCGCTCCAAGACCGTCGCGTCGCTGAAGAGGCCTGTCGCTTTTTCTGCCGGAATCCGGAGGCATTTAACGACCGACGGAAGTTACCGCTCGACATGACGTCTCATCTCTCGCTGATATTTTCGTACGAGCTGAATCAGCCGGAACCTTCTTCATTCATTCGCAAGCACCGCGTTAACCTCCGTGTTACCGGTTTACAGAGAGATGGAAAGGTGTCGACCGCTTTCGTCGTCGGAGCGACGACGACGACGACGACGACGACGACGACGTCGTCGTCGTCATCATTATCGTCCTCCGACGAAGGACGCGGAAGATCGGTGGTAACGTGCAACGATTGGTGCCGACGGCACATCGAGTCCTCCTCTAATTTACCTAGAGCGCATTAGAATGTTTAATAATCCTAGCAGCGGCCTGGCGGCAGGTGGTGGTGGCCTGACCGACTTTTAAAGAAACCTTGGGGGGAGTTGGGCGGCATCTTCAGTTGGACATTGGCCTCCGTAAGACGAAGAGTCGTGAAAAAGAGCCGTAGGGTGCGACAGAAGAGGACGAGCACGGGCTTCCTCCTCGGATTTCTTCTCAACGATCCACAGGTAGGCAGAGTTGCGTACAATTTTTCCGTCCGTAGCTCGGAAAACTGGGAGACGCGCCGCGTTTGAGGCGGAAGGTGTCTAGTCTACCTACGCGCGATCATTCAAATCCTTTGAGTATTCAAGAATGCAATTCAATTTCTGACTGCGTTCAACGGAGTTACGTTCCTAAGATATAGCGGCGATGCGCTCGACGAATGAAACAGAGATTACCTACGTGATAGTGTATTATCTATGTAAACAATAGAATCGGTATATATATATATTTTTTTTTCCATCTCTCTCTTACGTATTACGCAATACTGACGGAAGCGCTCGAAGGATCGCATTTAACATATAAACGTAGGAATGTGGAACGTCAGCACATCGAATCGAGCGTAAAGGCTAATGTCTAATTCAAATTCTGAATCCATCACACACATCTACGTATCTCGCGCGCGGACATATTACTTACTTATATATTAATTATCCATCGTGCGAATTAGCTAAGTAGATTAATTAACTAGAACGTCACACCGAGTCTTATACGCATACGTATCGCGTACGTCTTTGCTCTATTTTTTTCACTGGTTCACTTTTGTCATCCGTCGTTTCTACGATCTGTCGGTCGACACCACGAGCGACATGTGGAAGTGTCGTTCTGACCATGTCCAGTACCTTGACCGTATATAACGCGTTTTATAACGGTGATACGAGCGTCTCGCCGTACAGCCACGCGTCTGCTCGATCGTGCCACTAAAGTGCCGCCATCCTCTCGAGCAGCACCTCTCCGACGCCTTTGACCATGACCGGGATTTAGGTCAACCGGTCGTGAAGAGCTCGTGTCTGAAACCGGAAGAGAATTCGTTTCCCTTCGTCTCGATGGAAATACCAACTTTGCCGAGATGAGGAAATCGGTCGTGGCCTCTCAGTAGGTTTTTGAGTAGCTTGAAAAAATTAATGGCTGAAATTATAGTGTAATATCGTTTTGTTTAAATGGCCTTATCATCACAGAACTAACCATTTATTTTATTTAAGTATATAATCAAATATATATAATCAAGTCCTAACTTTCTCTCCCCCTCTCTCTCTCTCTCTCTCTCTCTCTCTCTCTCTCTCTCTTTCTCTCTCTCTCTCTCTGGCTGGAGAATTGGTAGTTAAAAAACTATTTCGGGATATATTTTGTATGGTGGCGAAGTTATTGTAAATAATTTATTTGTTATATCTGTATAAAAAGAAAATAAAACACTTATATTTGATGTTGGGATATTTACGAAACAGAGAATAGAGAGATTGAAAACAACTCTCTATCGCGACGATTGACAAGCGGAACGAGTGTGTCTGTTGTCTGCCGACGATAAATATAAGATAATTATCAGTAAATAAAAAAGTGAGAAAGTTCTAATGGCAGAAACACACGTTCAATGGAATTTTTTAATGCGTACTTTGCGTGTATTGTATATAATGTAAAATTAATTATAAAGTATGAAAAGATGACATTTCTCTCTTTCTCTCTTTCCATCCCCCCTTCCCTCTCTTTCTCTTTCGACAATTGAATGTATTTCGCGCGACTTCCGACGTTTGTTTTAGCACGTGCGTTCTAAATCCGTGTTCCACAATTGACGTTCTTCTTACCATGTCCTTTATTGGAGTTAACTTAAAAGAGACCATAATAAGACCGGAACGTGCGTGCCGTCACATACTAAACGATCGTTTACACAGCGTGACATCGTCTTCTTGGCATTGTTTCCAGAATACCCGGAAGGATGTTACTGTCGACGATTTTTGAGTTGCTGCTAATCCTCTTGTTGGTAGCCTTCGCAGCGTACGGCAGAGTGATCGGTAAGAAGCATAAATTAAATATATAATAATAATACAATTGAACTGAATATTATATATATATATATTTTGTTTTATTTATTTATTTTTTATACATAAATTCTCAGAAATTGTTGAATCAATTCGATCAAGTGTGAACGCAAGGCAATGATTTTATAATTTCCTCAGGAGAATTTTGCCAATTGCAAAGAAAAAAATATATTTTGGCTCTTAAGTATTCCCTATTCTGGTGTGAATTGTGCAGTAATTCGTGAAAAAAATTATTAAACCCTCACATTATTTTTTGTTATCGTAACAATTATTTTCAGATCGCGATGAGGTGATACCTCGTGCGGTACGCGCCGCGGATAATTCAAAGCAGAGCGACATAAGCCTGTCGACGATGTCGCTGAAGCAGGCGGCCGACAGTGTGAATCGGTATTGTACCTGCAACGAGAATATTTGCAACTGCTGCCGGGACTTTCACATACCGGTTGTGCAGCTGAAAGGACCGGGTAATTATCGCGCAACGCAATTGTGCACGAAAAATGAAAGTGCAGCGGACGATGACAGGACGCGTTATCTTTTGTTTGTTATCTTCGTCCGTTTATCTGTTGTTATTCTCTGCTGATTAACACCTGTTGTTGCATTTATTTTGTATTACATTATGTAAATTTCATATATTTCATGTAGAGCACCGCAAGATTTTTTACACGCGCGAAGGTATTGCAAGTAAAGTGTTATCGCGCGATGGATATCGAAAAGGATACAGCGCGGTATTCTCTTCGTAACAAAATTTGTAACAGAGTCCTCGTATTTGGAATTCTAGGTTGCGCCTCGTTGCAGTATCTACAGGGTGACAATTTGGCGATGCAGCTGAGCTTCGGCGACAACATATTAACGAGCACGATGGTTAACGGTAAACATGCTCAGTAACGGTAACGATTAACAGTTTTTTGCCGTCCATTTTCGCCGATTACATTACGTTACGATATAACTGACACTTTTTTTTATAAAATACTTATTCTTTAAATAATTATTAATATCTTAAATGATCTTTAAATAATTAATAATGCATTCGCATTATTAAGTATTTAATTCTATCTTCCAAAGTTTACTAGCTATTTTTTAATGTGTCGAGCAAGAATTACTACAAAAATTTTGTTATGCTACGAATATCGTAACTTTTAGGAAAAAGTCCACGACCAGTGTGCGTACCATTACCGGGCGGTTTTACCAAATTTTGCGGTAGAATCTACTCCATCCAACGTGACGCAAAGAATCACTTCAAAGCTTGCCTCGGTCTGGAACTGCAGTCGGCTACTGAACTGGAAGCTAGCCTTCGCGTCAGTTGCTTCAGGTATATTTATTTATTGCAACGTATCGCAACGTATAAACTAAAACGATTTACATATCATATTCTGTCAGTATACATTATTCGAAAATTGGGAAAAAATTTTAAATTTAAATGTTCATTATATACTCGGTATCACATAATCTCATCTTGAATTCCAGATTCGGCCCGGACGGCCTGAAACTTCGACCGGCCGAACCGCTTCCCGTTGTCGAGGCGGAGTCCTCCACGGAGGAAGATGACGAAGACGATTTCTTCGGTCTCGGTTCGGACGACGACGAAGACGAGGACGACGAGGATGATGAGTACGACAGACCTTCTTTGAACTCCGTTCCGGATGCCTCGGGAGTCGACGACGCCCAAGAGGCAGATGATGAGGACGATGACGATGATCTGTTGGGCATTGGCGCTCTGTTAGATATCTTCACCGGTGACGACGATGCCACGACGAAGAGACCCAAGGCTACCACTGTGGCGCCGTTATTGCAATTCACTATACCGATTCTAACGAGGCCAACGACTCCCGCACCGTTGGAGGATTACGAGCTGTCTACGAGCGGCAACAATGTGTCGGTGGAATCGAGTAACGACGAAAACAGCACTCAGGAAGACAGCAAGCCTGACGAAGAAGAGGAGACAGAGTCTCTTGATAACGAAAACGCCACGGATGAAAACCAAGAGGATGAAGTCACTGAAGCCTCCAACAAAATCGTATTCTTCGTGAAACCCGACAAAGTAGAACAATCTCTTAACAAGGTGAAGAAGGGCGTCGTCGGAAACAAGAAGAAACCCACGGTGACGTCAACGAGCATCAACGCTATCGATGAGCCTGAGAAACCAGCGAAGAAACCCATCAAGAACGAGGAGCACGAAGACGATGACGACGACGACGACGATGACGAGGATGACATTTTGGACGACGAGGATGACGAGGACGATGAAATTCTCGACGATGAGTATGATAAAGATGACGAAGATGAAGACGAAGACGACGAAGATAAGCTGGACGATGAGAAGCACGAGGATCTCGACGACGATGAGGACGAGAAAGCAGAGGATCTCTCGATTCTTGACGACGATGATGATGAAGAGGAGGACGCCATGCTGACTGCTATTATGGGCACCGGAAAAAACAAAAAGGGCAAAGGTGACACGACGAGCGAGACTAACACCGACGAGGATGACTCGGACTACGGTCTTGGGCTGGATTTCCTGGCCAGGAAGAGGCATCCCGAAGGAAACCGACAGAGCAAGATCACGAGGCTTTGAGAAGTGTACAGACCCGTGTCCCAGTCAATAGGATAAATGGAAGTCGAGGAAATCGAGAATAGCCGTCTTCTTGTCTGGTCGCGGATCTATTTGTCCCGGTGAGACCTGAAGAGTCTCGTAGGCTCAACGGAGTGCTCGTTTGAAAAGTACGGTGGACATTGATATAATCGTGTGACGGTGTGATGTATCTTTTGGATGATAAAATTACGGGAGAGTCTTTTGCCTCTCGGTAATTTCGTGATGAATAGTCATGATACCTTAATTATTTGTAAATGAACACTTATCATTTTACAATGATTATCGATTTATTTATTTATTTATAACGATTGTCGACTTATCGTTAAAAAGTAAGCAATTTTTTGTTTTACAATTATGTTATCATTCTGTAAGTGTTTAATTGTCTATTTATTAAATATTATGGAGACTGACACAGGATTTAGCAGAGACGAAGAAACGGCTTTTGGTGAGAAAAGGAAATAGCTCTCAAAAACAGGATCACGCGACGGCAAGATTTTTATGTAAACACGAGGATTCGTCCGTTGAGGATTGCTATTCGCGAGGAAGATTTGTGCATGAATCGTTCGTGACCTCAGCCATAATAAATTGTTCGATTAGCTTAACGTTATTTATTAAGAGCAAATTAATATTTATGATTTATGTGTGTATTTAAGTTATTTATTGATGCTGTAATTAAGCAAATTAAATAAATGTAACTTATGCTATTATATTATATGCGTTTTGTTGACATCACTGACAAACTGTTGAACGTGACATTAACTTCAATCAACTTTTCGAGAATCTTCGTACTGTACTGTACACATATACATGTCGTACATCATAATTTTACAAACAATATAATGATATCTAATGCATATATTTCAATAAATTTGAAATAATTTTATTCCACAAGAAAATATATTTATTTAATTATTACATTTTTTTTTGTTACATTTTTACTATACATATGTGACGTTGTCTTATAATATTTTTTTATCTCATATATTTATATTATAATATTTATTAAAAAAATTATTTCATAATATCGCTTTGAACAGCATTACCTCGAAAACGCATTTTAAAGAGAGAGAGAGAGGGGGGAGAGAGAGAGAGAAAAGGGAGAGAGAGAGAGAAGGGAAAGAGAGAGAGAAGGGGGAGAGAGAGAGAGAGAGAGAGAGAAGGGGGAGAGAGAGAAATAGAGAGAGAGAGAGAGAGAGAGAGAGAGAGAGAGAGAGAGAGAAGGGAGAGCATTATGTAATTATATTCAGATTTCGTAATCATTTGATATTCTGATTTTTAACGGGATCTTAGCATAAACCTAAAGATGTTTTTGTCTTCGATTGCACTTTGGCCGTGAAACGTCACTTAATCAGGACCATCTAAAAGCCTGTATGCCGATCTTGCTTTCTATGGAAAGTTTATGCATAATTAATGAAACTGGCGCCTCACTGGCTCGGTCCAACGTGCACCCAATTTCAGTCTGCCGTAGGCAGCGAAGCGCGAAAGTTGTACGATTATACCGTCATGTTATCCAGGTGGCTTTGTGCATTTTTCTTAATCCTGGCGATTCAAAATATTATTGCTGATACTGGACATGTTGGTGAGAATAATATTATGATAAAATCATACGCTCGTAATTATCATTCTGATATTTTGAAAATCGGCACGGAAATTTAACAGCGTCACCTGCTAGCAAAGAATATCAGAAGACATTTTTATTTGGTGAAATTTTTATTTATTGCAAATAAGCAGAAGAAAACGATTATAAAAAAAAAGTGGTAACTATAGGTGTCGTTTTATTAGTAAACGAGTATGTGCAATTTCTTTTCAGATGTAATCAAATATAATATGGTATACTATAACTTGTCTACACGTTTGGGATTAAGAGCTGAACTGGAAGACACCGGTCGACGTCCTTCAGCCAACGCTAGGATTTCTTTTCGTGGGTTGGAATGCAACTGCGTGAACCTCACGTGCGGCTGTTGCGCCGGCATCAACATGACTGCCATCAACTTCGATCGTCATGCCTGCACCAATTTCACCTATAATCCCGAGGAGTTTGCCATCAAACTCGCAATCATAATGAACGAGAGAGTGGTTTATACCAATTCTTTGTCCGGTGAGCGATTTTAATCAAACTATTTATCTTCTTTTAATAATTCAAAATAATCAATTTTGATATAAAAAATAATGTTGCATACTTTTCATCATTCGACGAATGATGAACAATGAATTTATGATTAAATTTAGATGTTATTATGTTAAATTCACTTGTGATAATATAATTTAACTAATTAATCCGCAGCCAAAAATCCACCACCTCTCTGCGTGCCCTTTGCTTATTTTCCCATCGTGGACTTCTGCGTGCGCTTCTTCGACATTTACACGCCCGGGAGCAATCTCCACGCTTGCATCGACTTCGAGACACGCGTGGTGAACTGGCCGATTCTAATCCTGCATTTCAATTGCATTAAAATCGGAGCGGACGGTCTTTCCTGGACAAAACCAGAAGACGGCAGTAATGTTTTTCAAGCTTTGACGGAAGTGAGCGGGCCCGAAATATACGACGATGTGGACTTTGAGAACGACCCTGTGTTTCCGAACAATCAGACTTCTTCTGGCTTGACACCCGAAGAGGAAGACAACATCGGTCAATTAAAGCTGTGATTTTTACGTATAATATCGCATGACTGTACGGTCGTTGTAACGTTATTATTATAATAGTCTTGTACTTGATTTGTCGTTATTTATTATATTTAAATAGAACGTATACATATAATTATTGGAATAAAGTTGGAATGTGTAGCACCAGTAGTGTATTTGTGAGAGTAGCCTTTAGACTTTCCCAAATATTTTGTAGATCACATCCAATCTATATAAAATCAATTTTTATTCTAAGAATTCGCGCGTTATTCTTTTCATCGTGTGTATTTAACGTTAAGCATTGTTTTGTTTGCTTACTTTTTTAATAAATAGGAAGAAGAAGAAGCACGAAGAAGAATTTTATATTAACATCGACAACCAAGTGTGTTGATTAATTCCATTTACAATAAACAATCAAATTTACCCAGTTTGATGCATATTGAATGGGCGCATATGTTTCCAATCGTCGTTAGATGAACCGTTTGACAATATTTTGTGATTTAACTTCTCTTTTTCTGGGACGAGTTCTACTTGATTACGAAATGCGAGCGAGTAGCTCACGGCCAAGCCTAAATTTCACCATAAAAAGGGGACAGTGCGGATTGCCCGCTCCTCATTTTTCTGTAAGATAATTTTTGCAAATAAAAGAATGTGTAAAATATCGGATCATTCTAGGGCCAAAAGAAAATTCACTGTAACACTTCACATAAATTTACATCCTAAGAATATGTGTATACTTATTTTCGCAGTTTGGATTTGATTGCCTTCGATTTGGCACAAATGGGTTAGTCCTTTTAAAGCCGGAAGACGGAGGCGGTTTGGGTCAAGTCGAATTTTTTCCAGATACTGATGACGATGACAACGATTATGATGATGTAGACGACGACGACGATGACGACGATAATGATTTGTTCTGAGAGTGTTTCTCGGAAATTAATATTGACGATTGTGAAAGTGTTATTTATTTTTGTATAATTTGAGTGCCATGAGAGTCTGTGATTTTTAATTATCACATATAAGATATATAAATATATATAATAATAAAATGTATTAAAAAACTAATAACGCCCTCGATTCTACGGGATAAAATAAGAAAAAAATGTATATGCCATTTTCCCGTCTGAAACATATTTTGTTTATAAAAACGCTATAAATAAATATTATAGAATACAATAAAAGTGGTTATAAGGCCTATGTTTTGCCTATTGCATTTCAAGCAAAACTAACTACTGCAAATATAGGCAAATCGAAAGTAGATAGATACGAGCTCTATCTTTTTTCATGTTTCATTGTTTAAACAATAATTATTTAAGCAATTATAAAAAAATTCATTTTTTCAAAAAAACTAATAATGTCCATCGATTTATTAGCGGGTAATTAAGCCGTAATCACACTAGCAATTGCCGATTGGATTACAATTGCGATTGGCGATTGGCGATTAAAATAGAGCATTGTCTAAACAGCAATCACCAATCTCAATCGGTGCCTGTTGGCTGTCCTGCTTGGTTGAAAAGTAATCGCCAATCGTCAATCGCAATTGCAATCCAATCGGCAATCGTTAGTGTGATTACTGCTTTACGGCTTGAGGCTCTCTAGTTGTTACACAACAATACACAGATTAGAATGTTCTATTGTATAGTATATATCAGTCATGCACAAAACATATTTCCGGACACATTAGAGAGAAAAGTATGTTTCTCTCTCTAACCTCCTCCGGACATACAGTCTACCATGTATTGCCAGTCCATATTTATAAGGTCTATGAGCAGATCCCATATCGGTACTTTGTAGATACATACCCATCCATGAGGTCCATGTAAATTATGTGGATTCGACGTGGATACAACGTACCTGTTTTTGTCGGGTAACATTTTTCAGGGTAACATTTCACAAACAGAAATATTATCTTAGCATTCGTTCAAGGACATATAATTTCAAAGATAATAAGTAGTTTCATATCACCGCGTATAAATTATATTCTTGTAACACTACAGTAATAAATTATGTACCAGTATTTATATTATCGAGAAAGATAAGAACACAAGAACCAGTATTTATATTACTGAAGAAGATAAGAATATTTATATATAATAAAACTTATCTTTGTCATTTGAAGAACTTACCCGACAAAAACAGGTATGTGGAATCCATATTCTTATTACGTGGACTGTCCATATGGACATCTCGTGGACGATCGAGTAAATATCCGTTCAAAAACAATACTAGAATCCACGTGGATAAGATCATTAAATTGACGTGGAAATCTACATGATAATTCCATGAATTTTGGGGACATATCCACATAGGATCTGCATGGTTACTAGTTTCATAATCATGTTGATTCCTTTCATTACATGCAAGATTTTTAGATTAAATTGAAGGAAAATAGCACAAATGAAAGTGCATAGTATTTATCTTTATTTTATGTTGTTATATATAACATAATATAAATATAATGAAGACAATAATAAATACAATGGTAAGTACATTTAGAACATGTCACTAAAATGTAAATACAATGAGCACTTGCGGTAAATAGAATTAAACGTAAAAGTAAGTAAATACTTCACCATTGAAATGATTAGGGCAGGCTTATTGCACTGAGATATATGGAAGTTAACAAATAAAAACTAAAGAAAAATTTTTGTCATGATATAGCACAGTGCTCGGAATTACTTTCATTTTTCGAACGACTTTCGAGAGTATTGCTCCACTTATTTTACTTTACCTTTCCCTGATTGAACTCGCAACCGTTGACATCATAACATCTAAAAAGCACTTACTAATAACTGTAAAATTATCTGTAATTACAACTATTAGTAAGCGTCTGATGATGTTTACGGTTCTGAGGCAGGAAACGTTACTATCAAATCTATGTCCAATAAGCGGCTGCAATTCTAAGGAATAGATAAAAGGAAGTAAGGGAGAAATATTCATGTGAAATCGATAATGGCATTTCGAAGATACAGAACTTCGATGTATCGTGGAACACAGAACACAGAACATTAAATCCATGTCGATACTTCGTAGGTACATGTCTATTCACAAAGTCTACATGAATCATATGGATTCAACATAGATACAACTATTTTTGATACATCTATTTTTGTCAAGTTTCAGATAACATTTCGCAAACGGAAAAATTATCTTAGAATTCGTTCAAGGACATGTCATTTCAAGGATAATAGGTAGTTTCATATCACCGTGTATAAATTATACTCTTGTAACACTACAGTGTTACCGAAGAAGATAAGAACATAAGAATCAGTATTTATATTACTGAAGGAGATAAGATTTTTTATGTATAATAAAACTTATCTTTGACATTTGAAAGACATATACTGAAAAAGTTTCCCGAGTTTCTGCAAAAAACAGATATACTTGTGCACACACAAGTTGTCATTCAGATTTTCGTCAAAATAATATAATTATTAAGTTTTATCATTGTATCGGACCGTATGAAACATCGCCTACGCAGAAATCTGATAATTTCAGGAGAAATAAATATCTTTGGCAAAATGTAGTTCATTATTTTCACCGTTCTTGTTATCGCTATGGTGATCATCGCTGCACCTCAGGAACAAAAAACTACACTTCTAAACACAAAAATATAATAAGTTTCAATCGTTAACACGTTTGAAAATTTACGTTTAACATTTTACGTGTGATTTATGACAAATCATAAAATAAGTCGAAACAATATTAAAGATCTTAGCGCTGAGTATTAAGATTCGCGATATTATTTAATATTATTTAATAGAAATATCGTAAACAAGTCATTCGATCGCGCTACTAATTCCTGATATTATTTGAGACATATTATTGTGACTATTATGGTTTGCGTATCATGTTCCCGTAGAAATACGAGGTAGTTAATATTAATAGTTCGAAAAGTTCTCAGATACAGTTCTGATACAGAATCAAAAACTATCCGTGTCACACGAATAGACCGAGCCGGCTATGTGTACGTGCGTGGTGGGGGAAATCAGTAAAGAATCGTGGACGCTGACGTTGTGAGTTCATGTGCACGGTTGTATAGAGAACGCTTCGCACTTGGCTCGGCTAAAAACGGCCCATGACCTCTCTCTTTCTTCTCTCTGATAACAACTATATAACATTTGAGTAACATGTAATATTTCTGTTATACAACTGCAACTTTCTAGTGGGAAAATTATAACTAACGTGTTATATTGCTTGTAACGTACACGTTATACTATGTATTTATTACATTTCGTTACATTACGACAATGTAACTGTTATGTAACTGTGTTTACTGGGTAATGTAAATATTAATTTTTTAATTTGACACACATTAGAGATCTTCAAATATTAGAAAATCATAAATATATATCAATTAAATGAATAATGATATATTACTTCCAAATAAAATTATGTTATGAGGATAAATGTATTACTTTCTCTGTACAAAAACATTTTTTAAGGCATATTACGACAAAAGCAATAATTTTTAACGGTCAGTAAGGTAATATTTATAATATTAATAAATATATCCCTAGTAGCATGTGTCAGTTTTACATACATTTTCTAAACGTATGTAACGTTACATAATCGTTGGAAAACGTTTCGGAAATGTTTCTAAACGGCACATGCTACCTGGGATGTATATTTGTTAATACAAATATTATATTTATTTCACTATTGTACATTAGATTTTTATTAAGTGAGTACAAAAGTCTTAGATTTTTTTGTAAACATAATATTATTATTATTATAAAATGTCACAATATGTTAAATTACAAATGCTTCTGAACTCTGTTAAACGTGAAAAAGGAGTACGACGTAAGTCATATTCTATCTCTGTCTTCCGTCTTGTTTTACTATTGACATTTGACTTTGTGTTTCGATTTTCTGCCATTTGACTTATTGCCGTGCTCGAGATGTTAATTATACGGTGAAGCGTTGTTAGAATAGGAAAAGTAGGGAGTAACTGGCAATCCATGGTTATATATTCAAAGGTTTTTACGTTTCGCCACATTCTGGCAATAGTTGCTAAATCGACAAGGTCCCAGTAAACTCAAACGACTTCTCCAATATCATTTCGGCACACGTTCACTCGTCAGATTTCTATAATTGATTTCAATAATTATTGCAAGTATCGCAATACGGTAAGTAACTTTTATGTTTGTCTTCTTAATCTACTCTCTCTCGACGAATTTATTATAGCGTAAACCGAATTTCTGCCGGAAAGAACGTTTGTGAAAAGCGGGAATTAAAATAACCATACGCATATCAAGCTAAAGTGAAATATTGCGATATCGAATTGTGAATATTTTCAACAAGCGATTAAAAGTAAAACAGCATGTCGGGTTTCGAAACCGTCTGCTTCAGCGCAACAAACCAACTGCTTATCTTTACGACCACCACACATTTTTTATTTAGGTTTTAAAATCTCTATTTGACTACAATATCTATATATTAAACATCACTTTTCTCCTGCAAACACGCAACAATCCATTGTATAATTTTGCACGCTGATTCGTAAAAATCTCAAACAAAGAAATCTTTTCAAAATCAGATGGATATGTCAATTCCCTTGCGAGAAGATGAGTACCTCAAACTGACATCATTTAAATTATTAGCGTTAATAAAATGATTTAATATTAATAATAATTAAAATAGGTAAATATATAGAAAAGGGTACACCTCACCGATTTTTTTCATTTTGAAATATGTTATAAAGAATGAAATTCTGAGTGACTTTTCCCAATACAATTATATGGAGGTTGTTTATAGTTTTTGAGATATTTAACTTCAAAGTTTTATAATTGTACGTTGAAGTATATTTGAAATAGAAAAGCAGTTTTCATTAACTTTAAATATAGGAAACAGTACATATAAGCGGAAAAGGGGCTCCACCCCTCCCCCGCACTCCCTTCCCAAACAAATCCTAACCTAACCTAACTTATTGCATCTTTATATATTTTTGGACATTGTTGAAAAAAGTTCTCTTAAGATCTATCACCTAGCTCAACTTAACTTATTATAATATCTGCATATAAATAGGTGTTGTGGCTTTTAAGGAGATCTTTTCAACACCGCCCAACAATATATAAAGATGCAATAAGTTAGGTTAGGATTTTTTGGAGAGGAGATGCGGGGGAGGAGCGGAGCCCCTGTATTGTTTCCTATATTTCTATGTATACATTATGTTTGGATTAACTGTTTGGATTGTACTATAAATAACGTCAGCTTATGATATCTGAAATTTAATTCCAGAGTAATCAAAAGTCCAAAACTTTAAAATCAAATATCTCGGAAACTATAAGCGACCCCCATATAGTTGTATCAGGAAGTCACTTCATCCTTTATAACATATTTCAAAATGAAAAAACCGGTAAAGTGTACCTTTTCTATATATTTACCAAGGGGAGAACTGGGAACTTTTTACAAGTGTGCTGAAGCCATTTCGTGTCTTGTTTTGGTGGAATATAATTTTATTTTGAAATGGCACGCAAGAATTCTCAGCGTAGTATGTCTCGCCTTATGACATCACAATTTCAGTATAGTCGCAGGGACCATCCAGGGGCCTTAATGAAACTGGCGCTTCGCTGGTTCGGTTCAACGTGCACCCAATTTCAGTCGCTGTTGTAGGCATCGAAGTGCGAAAGTTGTACGATTATACCGTCATGTTATCCAGGTGGTTTTGCGCATTTCTCTTAATCCTGGCGATTCAAGATATTATTGCGGATACTGGACATGGTGAGAATAATATTATGATAAAAACATATCGTAATTATCATTCTGATATTTCGAAAATCGGCACAAAAATTTAACAGCTTCACCTGTTAGCAAAGAATATCGGAAGAAATTTTTATTTGGTGAAATTTTCACTTATTGCAAATGAGCAGAAGAAAACGATTATAAAAAAAAAGTTGTAACTATAGGTATCGTTTTATTAGTAAACGAGTATGTACAATTTCTTTTCAGATGTAAGCAAATATAATATGGCATACTACAACTTGTCTCCACGTTTGGGATTAAGAGCTGAACTGGAAAACACTGGTCGACGTCCTTCAGCCAAAGCTAGGACTTCTTATCGTGGGTTGGAATGCAACTGCATAAACCTGATGTGCAGCTGTTGCACCGACCCCAGCATTACTGACATCTTCAATCATCATGTCTGCACCAATATCACCTATAATCCCGAGAACTCTGACATCAAGCTCGCAATCATAATGGACAGGAAAAAGATTTATACTAATTCTTTCTCCGGTGAGCGATTTTAATCAAACTATTTATCTTCTTTTAATAATTCAAAATAATCAATTTTGATATAAAAAATAATGTTGCATACCTTTCATCATTCGACGAATGATGAACAATGAATTTATGATTAAATTTAGATGTTATTATGTTAAATTCACTTGTGATAATATAATTTAACTAATTAATCCGCAGCCAAAGATCCACCACCTATCTGCGTGCCCCCTGCTCGTTTTCGCTTCGTGAACTTCTGTGTGCGCCTCTTCGACATCAACATGACCAAGAGCAATCTCTACGTTTGCATCGACTTCGAGACACGCGTGATGGACTGGCCGATTCTAATCCTGCATTTCAATTGCTTTAAAATCGGAGCAAACGGTCTTTCCTGGACAAAACCAGAAGACGGCAGTAATGTTTTTCAAGCTTTGACGGAAGTGAGCGGACCCGAAATATACGACGATGTGGACTTTGAGAACGCTCCTATGTTTCCGAACAATTAGACTTCTTCTGGCTTGACACCCGAAGAGGAAGACAACATCGGTCAATCAAAGCTGTAATTTTAAGTAATAATATCGCATAATTGTACGGTCGTTGTAACGTTATTATTATAATAGTCTTGTACTTGATTTGTCGTTATTTATTATATTTAAATAGAACGTATACATATAATTATTGGAAGGATTAAAGTTGGAACGTGTAGCACCAGTAGTGTATTTGTGAGAGTAGCCTTTAGACTTTCCCAAATATTTTGTAGATCACATCCAATCTATATAAAATCAATTTTTATTCTAAGAATTCGTGCGTTATTCTTTTCATCGTGTGTATTTAACGTTAAGCATTATTTTGTTTGCTTACTTTTTTAACAAATAGGAAGAAGAAGAAGAAGAACGAAGAAGAATTTTATATTAACATCGACAACCAAGTGTGTTGATTAATTTCATTTACAATTAACAATAAAATTTACCCAGTTTGATGCATATTGAACGGGCGCATATGTTTCCAATCGTCGTTAGATGAACCGTTTGACAATATTTTGTGATTTAACTTCTCTTTCTCTGGGACGAGTTCTACTTGATTACGAAATGCGAGCGAGTAGCCTCACAGCCAAGCCTAAATTTCACCATAAAACGGGGTCAGTTCGGATTGCCCGTTAACCGGCCAGTCGAGTTTTGATCGCTCAGAAAGGAGCATATCTCGAGGAAATGTCTTCTCTTCTCGATTGAACACTGAGCAAGATCAAGGACACAGTATGAAGGTTATTTGTTGGCTGCTGCTGCTATTGTTAATCGTCGCTCTCGCAGAGTCGAGCTCAAGGAATGATGAAGATCTTACGACAGAAAGAATCCTCAGCAGCGAGATCGAAGGACTCTCGACGTCGCAGGAGGACTTGGAGAACCTGCGGACGCTGTTGAGGCAAACACCAGATTCTTCAGGATCGGGAAATAGCACGGTCACTGCCACCAGGCAGGGACCTTGTCAGTGCTCCGGTGGTGTTTGCGGATGTTGCTCGAGAATCTTGTACAATGCGTGGAAGCAGAAGGCCTGTGTGAACGTCACGTATGACCCCGACGAGTTCAGCTTCACCGCCAAAATCCTAATGAACGACAGAGTCCTTTATACGAGAACAGTTTCTGGTAAAGTTTATGCGTGTGTGTGTGTGTGTGTGTGTGTATGTAGCAAATGAATTTTGTTTAATGAAAATATTTAATATTTCTTTCAGATTACATATGATTATTTATTTAAGATTAGATAAGGAAGAACGATCTTTTACATATAATCGGGAGTTTTTTTCCAGTAATGTGGCATTAAAAATTGTGTTAAAGAAAATATTCTATTTTGCTGTTTGTCCAGGAGAACATTCGTTAAATTGTTTTTAATTTTATCCGCAGGGAAGAATCCTAGACCAATATGTGTTCCTGTCCCAAGGATTCCATTTATCAGAGCGTGCGTCAGATTCTACAACATATATTTTCAAGGCAGAAATATCCATTTGTGCGTGAATATGGAAGGAAAGTTTCAAGATACCACACTATTCAAGGTTGGTGGTAAAACTTTAGAAGAACAAAATTTACCGTGGAAAATATTATCGATGGCGCACGTGTAGTTTAGAATTAATTAATATTTTACAACCAGAATATATATACTTTTGTCTTATTTGTAAATGCAATTTCGTAATTATTAAAAGTCTAAGTGCAAGAAAATTTACTTACGTGCAAGAAACATTTCTTTTGTTTCCTCATTTTTCTGTACGATGATTTTTGCAAATAAAAGAATGTGTATTATCGGATCATTCTAGGAGCAAAAGAAGATTCACCGTAACACTTCACATACTTCTACATCCTAAGAATATGTGTATACTTATTTTCGCAGGTTGGATTCGATTGTCTTCGATTTGGCACAAATGGATTAGCCCTTCTAAAGCCGGAAGACGGAGGCGGTTTGGGTCAAGTAGAATTTTTTCCAGATACTGATGACGATGACGACGATTATGATGATGAAGACGACGATGACGATGACGACGATGATGATTTGTTCTGAGAGTGTTTCTCATAAATTAATGTTGACGATTGTGAAAATGTTATTTATTTTTGTATAATTTGAGTGCCATAAGAGTCCGTAATTTATAATTATCACACATAAGATATATAAATATATATAATAATAAAATATATTAAATCATATGTCAAATGACGTTTTATGAATACGTAAAGTCAATGAGAAGATATTTAGCACACACATTGTATATAATATACTTTAAACACGGAAATGTAACAGGGAATTTCACGCTCGTATATAATTCGAGAGCGAACAAGAGCGTTCCTGCTATTTTCTAAAGGCGCACGATATAATAGGTGGTAATTGTATCCCTTCCTGCAATGTTGAGCGGAACGTGAAAAAAGGCAGAAAATGCTTAGTGCGAAGTGGGACGTCACTGGAGCTTGAACAACGAAATTAACGCATTAGTGTTTTGCATATATATACACGTATATCTATTTATTCAAGTTTAATTACAAAAGTGCGGTAGTGACTGTAGTATATATGTAATATATAAAAATGAACTTGCATAATAACTTTGGTGTTCTCATTTGGTTACAGCTGTGTTTTTTCCGTGAAGCTGTCGCTATTAACAGAAGTTAATACTAATAGTTATTTGTAGTTTTTAACTTGTAATAATAATATCAGTTAATAAAGTGCTTTTGTTTATATATTTCTCTCGATAAAGAGAGACGCGTTTGGAGAGATAATTGAAATAGAAAAGTTTAACACATCTCACAGCATAAATTTTTTTTTCTTTTCTGTAAAACGTTCTCCGAATAATACGATTATTATGTCAATGTCTTAATGTCTTAACATTTCTGTTTTTTAGACATGCTCATTAGACATGTGTTTTAAGTGTGTTTTAAAGTGTGACTTGTACGAAGGTTCTATAAGAATTTAATGAAATGAATATTTCTTAGGCAATGCTGTAGCGAGGGGATTTCTGGTCTATAGAACGATTTCCGTTATTCAACGATCATGCAACTGTGCAATGTCCTTTTCTTGTTCTTGCTGTCAGAGCGTAATCATTCTGTATACTAAAAGGGAAAAGAATCGTGAGTCTCTTTGAAATATTACATGCTATAATCATAGTTCGGCACATCAAAACTAATGAATGAAAAATATTTTTATTTCTCTTACGTTGCAGTGTGTGTGAATTTTACGTATCAGAGAAACGGCTTGAACGTAGACGTCGCGTTGAATTCGGACACAATCAGTACCAGAACAGTTACAAGTGAGTACTCTTGATTAGAAGTCCAAATAGGTCATAAAAGATTTATAATCATTTTGTTATCCACTTGGAAACGAACTGATTTATATTGATTTAATTATCTTACAGATTACAAAGCGTTTCAGTTTTGCGTGTTTGTTCCTGGTTGTCTTTTCTCGACCGCGTGTGTCAACATTCTGGAGCTCAACCAATTTCCTAAGTATGTCAGAATACAAAAATAAATTTGTTTTTTTTCCAAAATAGTTTAGTACGTTTGTAAATAGTAATAGATGAAACGAAGCCCAAAGTTTTAACGAATCGATCATATTTTGTTCTTGTCGGATCAGTTGCTCTTTAATCTAAAGCTCTTGCAATTTCTGATATTGACACTTTTTTCTTTATATAGATCCATCACGGTTTGTCTTCGTTTGGACATTTATGCCAAAAAACAACTTTGGCAGATCAATTACGATTGTATAAGTTTGTCAACGGAGTTACCGATAGTTTCGACGGATATCACGCCGAGAATGACGGATACGCTGAACATAGAAATGCCTCTGACGGCAAACGGACCGACAGGAGGATCGTCGATGACAGAATCAGCGACAGAAATGGTAACAAATCAAATGACTATGGAAATGTCGGAAGCGAGTTTGGCAGAAATAATCGGAATGACTGGACAAGCGAGTGGAATAACTGAGGTGTCGGAAATGAGTTCTGGACAAACGGAGCAGATGACTATCGATTAAAAGATGATGGTGGGTGCAAATAAAAAATAGATACCTAAATGATAAATTTGAATACGAAATATTATGAATAATACGAGATAGAAATAACGGATATAAAATAAAAGATGATGATAATACAGATATTATGTATCGTATTTTCAACTGCGATATATTATAACTTATAAGCGATTTATAAACAATGATTTTTTTTATATTTTTATACTAATATATTCACATTTATATTATTCATCATTTGATATCAAGAAAACATATCTCTTCCTACAGTCATATATAATTAGATTTTCTGCTACCGCGATTGATTCCAAATAATACAATTGAATGGATAATATATATATTAAGATAATGTATGAAAAAATATGTATTTTTATTCGATACTTATAATCAATCATATATATGCACATATTATTTAGTGGCATATAATAAAATAATAAAAAATTATGAAATATACAAACATACAAGTTATCGTTTTCTCTCATACTTCCACTTATAAATAGGAGCAGAATGCTTTGTACCAGGCATCACACATTTTGGTTTTTTAATCTTCTTGTCTTTAAGTGCGGAACACATTTCTAATTTTTGTTGCACGATCGTTAACTCGCGTTCTCTATCAAGCCTTTTAGCGAGTAATGTGTAATTCATGTGGTTCTTTTGCTGAAGTTTAGCCAAAGTCTTTTCATCTAATTCCGGCACCTGCATTTTGCTGAGATCGCTCATTCTTGGTCGATTGATTCGTCTAGAGAGCAATGCAGGATGAGTGTCCAACCTCTTGGCCAGATCAAAATTCTTGGCTTCTTTTCCGTCATCCATAAAGAAGATGTGTTGGTTCGGTGTTTCATTAGCTGTGTCGAGCATGTGCAATTCATTCTGCAACTTATTTATCTTCTTTGTCTCAATGTGCTTTCTATACATGATATATTTCATATCCTGTGTCTCCATTAGTTTTATCTGCTCAGGCGTGTGTTCAGCCTCCTTTTTCTCTCGGTGAATACCATTCTCCAATTTAGAATTGATCATATGAAAATGGAACTCATCTGGATTTTTGTTGAGTGCGCGTTTCCGTAGAAGCTTGATTGTTGCCCTCTTCTCCTGGAAATCTTTGGCTCTGGCAACATAGTCCTTCTTCTTTTCTAATAAACCTAGGTGTTTGCGGACTTCCGGTTGATGACGTTCCCAATGCGTTTTCTGGCCTGCTTTTGCGGCTTTTTTCCACGAGGACATCTTAACGCTATTGTGTGATCTTTCAAGGTATTTGCAAAAATATATTAATATATGTACAAAAATTCATCTAAAATATGTAAATTACATAACAATGTATAAAATGGTCTTGTTTATTATGTAACGTACCTTTTTTATATATTTTCTGGAACAGTTACTGTTATTTTAATAATATTAACAACAGTTGATTGTCTACATGTACTACTTAACCTTACATTCAACTTAGGTTACCTAACCTAACATTCAATAACTATGCTAGTGGCGCTACGAGTGAAAGAAGAGGGAACAATGATCGGAACACATTAGAAAAGATCGATTGTCTTATCGATGTTTTCAAATTAAATTAATCTTTTGCGCGTAGCTTTTTACTTTAATATTGTTAGATTTTATCATTAAACACTACCAAACACACGATCTCTGTTCATACATATTTAATTTGAGTCTTTTTGAAGTCCATCTTATTCGGATGCTCATTTTTTAGCAATGTAATTTGAATGAAGGTTTTCATTTTTTGTCAGCAAAAGGAGTCAAAGATTTCTTCGTTGTTCTTCGTTTTTTGTTTGGTCGTACTAAGAAATAACAAATTCATCTAATTCATCGAACTAATATATAGCTTAGTTAAGATTCAAACCTTGTTTAGCTGAGATTCGAACCCGTTAGAGACGCAAAGAGTTCTTACTCTTAGATAGTATACAATAATTGTTTGTAAGCTGTCTTTATTACTAGTATTATAAAAAGATGTGACATATATCTAAAAAAGTAAAATTTATCATTAAAATTTATCTTAAATCTTAAATAAAATTTATCATTTTATGAAGATCTCCTTATATAAACATGTTTAACATATGTATACATATTTAACATATACGTATATTAAATATGTTTATATGGAATATATTTAATATAACATATACACACACACACACACACACACTACACTCATATAACTTTTCTTAATCTCCAAGTAAAGTCTTTAAATAAAAATTATTAATAAGAACTTGTAGCAAAGTTCTTTCAAAAAGTAACTTTCCATAACAAAGAAAAATTTGATCATAAAATCTTGTCAACGATTTTTACAATGAAGATCATTGAGATTGTAAATTTTTTAATTTCCATGCACAATGATCGCTACTTTTAGTTTTTTATAAATCAACAAAGAAGAAAGAAATTGTTACTCGGTTGGTGTGAGTGACGTCTCTGGATTAGCCCTTGCAGGAAGCGGCAGAACCGTGTCACCTACTGTCAATGATCCTTGACTGAAGATTTGAGTTTCCGAAGAAACTCCTCTGGGTGACGTTACTTGTCTAGCGCTGTTACATACGCTGTGGATCGGTCGACGTCCTTTGATCTTGTACCATCCCCTTTTGCGTTTTGGCAAGGGACTTCTGATGTCTAACGGAAGAGGGACCGGATCCATCCACGAAGATGCTTCATTAACGTCGCGAGCCCGTTTGCCATAACGAAGCTCGAGATTATTATCGAGATTACACGCGGCGTCTGCATCTGGTAAGGACATAACATTCTCGACAGCTCGTCGTTGTTGAACCACTTGAGAACTTTCGATCCTGCTGGAAGTCATACCTGAAATTATGCTTTACATATTAAGCTTCTCAAAGCTACGCGGACTAATGAATCTTATTTATCAATTATTGTTGAATACATTTTCGTTCATAATTGGTTTATGTCGGTCCTGCAATTAAGACCGATATGTCGCTCTTAATTGCAAGAGTGTTAAAAATATCGAAAATTAGAAAGTTATACAGAAACCTTCTCGAATGCTTACTGACCAGATAAATTTTTGAAGGCTAATTTCACAGCTTGCGTAACGGCTGACAGGATTCCGCCATTGCCACTTCTTGAACTGGTTTCTACGGACGATGAGGGAAAAGTTGGCACCACTTGTTGTCCATTTGCCTCCGCGTTGTTGTTAATGTTAGAATAACTCTCAACACTTGAAATACTCATCTCCACTTTCGTGGTGGACTTCCTGGTGTAGCCAGTCGTGTTAGTGACGCTCGGAAATTCTGACGTATCCGAAGACGATGACACAATCTGCTCCTCCAACTTCTTAAGACCAGAACTGATCAAAGGCATCAAGTCGCTGTTGAGAGAACCCGAGTTGTTCTCCACCAGCACCATCATCAGCACCCTAGATGTACCTTTCTGCGTTATAACCGATACGCCGTTGGACAACGCCTCGACAGCTCGATTCTCCTTCTTCGCGTTTTGTTTGTTTTCCTGAGAAATATTGACTTGTGTGTTGCCTGAGGAGTCAATCGACAGGTTTGCTAAGCAATTCTCTCGATCATCGACTTGGTCGCCTTTTGCATCCTTTGTATCCTCCACGTTCTCATTCTTCTTCTTCTTCTCCTTCGTATCTGTTACTTTCACATTCTTCTCCTTCGTGTCCTCCTTCGTATATCTTTGTATATCTTTCGTATTCTTTGAGTCGATCGTGTCGTTCACGTCCTTCGTGTTGCCTGTATCTTGCGTGTCCTTCGTACTTTTCGCATCTTTTATGCCCGATGCGTCATGAGCGTCGTGAAAAACGTCCTCGTCCTCTTCTGTCATGTTCTTCACGTTGAATCCTACTTGGCTCCCAAATTCCGGCAGAGTGTCGTACTGATCAGAAAATCTCACCTTCTTCACCATGTCCGATGCTCTGCCAGATTCCTCGTGACTGTCGACTGTGTTCAACTTCGGAGTATGTTCCTGAGGAATGTTGTTCTCGACGTTCGTCAGATCCATGTCTACGGGAAATGTTATGTAATCGTCGTATAAAGCTACCTCCTCGGCTTCGTCGTACACAGCCTCGATCAGCCTCTCGATATCCAGTTTCCTGCCGGAATTACTTCTGGGGTACTGCTCGTCAGCGTTGTTCCTAAAAGGCGTCGTCCTCTCGTTCTCTATGCCGTTCGGCGAGAAGCTGAAGAACTTGATGTCGCTGTCGCTGTCGTGCGACTTCTGAATCTTCGAGGTCGTGTTACTCTGCGTTATCGGCGAGTTGGTCTTGGGTGTCTTCAGGCTGAAGTTCGGTGCGCACGGCGTCTGGTACTCGAAGCCGTTCTTCTGGCCGAGGAACATCGGCGTGCTGGTATTCCGGTAAATCTCGGGCGGCGTGAAGAACGCGTGGCTGTTGTGTTTGATGTTCTTCACGGTGCGCTTCAGCTTCGCCTCGAAACTCGTCGGCGCGGGTGTTCTCAGCAACCTCTCGTTTATCAGTAGCTGCTGATGTTCGGAATACCACTTGCATGTGCCTAGAAAAACCGGGTAAAAACTGAAACTTTCTGTTAACTTTTTCTTTCGCAAGTCTCTGATCAATACAAATCAAGACTTAACCCTTTGAGGCATAGTGGTAAATATACTTACCACATTTATTTATTCTCACATTTTCATGAAATATTTCATATTTGAAGGATATTCTTGTCGGGTTTTTTGCGTTTTTTAGCTTCTTATATGATATGGGAATATACATGAAAAGTGTTTCCCATAAGTTGTCCATTAATTATAAATAAACAAATTGTGAAAAATACACATTTTTACAGAAAAAATCATTCTCCACGAACTATGAGTGAACTGTTTGCTCAAAATCAAGATTTGGGGGTTTTTTGGGTCGCTGATTACGAATCTGAGGTCCAAATTCCAAAATTAATTTTCCAAGATGGCGGATTCAAGATGACGGATCATAGAATTGTTATTAAATTAGCTAAAATTGTACTCCGGTTAGTTTTTGAGGTCGTTGATTACGAAACTGAGGTCCACATTCCAAAATTCATTTTCCAAGATGGCGGATTGCAGATTATCGCGATTTTTCATATTTGTGGCTGAATGAATCTTGAATTTCGAAAATCTGATAACAGATTTGTCATCAGCGACTCCAGAAACCCCCGTATATAAATTTTCATGTGATTCGGAAAAAAATACGTGCCTCAAAGGGTTAAACGATTTGTCGTGTTCACTAGGAGGAGACTAAACGAGTGCGATCAATCGTAATTGCTGAAACTCGCGAGACTTTCACGGATGAAACCTCGCCCGTCATGTTCCCAGCTTTTCAGAAGATTTTCAGAAGAGAATTATTCAATCTGCTATTAGGATCGCATATATCATGCAAGACTTTGCGAATTACCGATAGATTTGAGATCCTCGCCGGTTTCGAATAGATTTTCGCACAGAACACAATGTAACGGCAGATGTTGGTCCGTTATGTGGGACAATAGTCTCTTATTTTCCCACAGCAACTCCTCAAATTCGAACTGTCTCATCGGTAGCGTCTTCGAGGCGCACAGGAAACAGTTCGCGCTCAGATCCGAATGCACCTTGTTCACATGGCGGTCACGGCATTTCGTGCAACAGAACGTTTTCCGGCAAAACCGACAGATATTGTCTGAAGCTTGGTGAAGAGGAAGATTCAGCAGCGATTCGATAACCGACATGTCCTGTAGTACGTTGAAACACGGTCGCGGTTGTCGGGACAATTCGGTGTTTACTAACCCATCTTTATTCCATGAAGTTTCACTTTTCAGCGCGTCTGTGGATCATAACAATGTAAACGAGCAACAATGTGAGCAAACACGCGTATATAACATGTATGTTCATGTGTATGTGTGGGATTACATCTGTTTGCCGTAGCAAAAGCTTGACGGTGAATTCTACTTCGCATTTTCAGCATACATTTAGCATCAAAACGCGACGATTTGTAATCGTGAAATAAAACGTGTTTGCTACTAAAAGTTTGATAATTTGAAAATATTTGGAACTTTATTTTAATCCCGAGCTCGAAAGCACTTGATGTCTCTCCAAAAAAATATGACCAAATTATTTTGACCAGAATATCCTTGTGATCTTTATGTCGAAACACATTGTTAGACAGCTCAGTTTCTAGTTTTATTATCGTCTCGTTAGTCGCTGGTATTTATTTCGCAATGTCTGAGAATCAAGAACAAATAAAGATTACAAGTAAGAAAGCTACCGTCGAGACTTTTAACAATCTCTGTCAAGATTCTGCGTCAGACCAATCATTTACAATCAACTCTGATAATCCCATCAAATAGATTGTTATTGTAATTGATATTTGCGATACCAAACCACGTGTAGTCTATATCGGAATATTATCAAGATTTACAACAAATCATTTAGTCAAGATTTATCTTATACTATACTGTGTGTTATCTTGTACAAGTGTTATCTTGTATACTGATACTTTTAATGATCTAGTTACTCTTATAGATTCGAGAATATATTGACACTTGTCGCAAAAGAATTACATTTTAACATTCAATTGATATAAAACACACGCGCGTGAATTGATATTTGAGCGCTTCAATTATCAACTGATATCTGCACACTTATATTCGTAGCTCTGTTTATTGAGCATTCCACCAAAGCACCCCTATTTTTTCGTTCGCGCAGCTCTTATCTCAAAAGTGCAAAATTTGGAGTTGATATGTCCGCGATTTCAAAACGGCAGAACATACGCATGTCTGAAATGTCGTTTGCGCAATAGATTGCGCGTCATTTTCGAAGGCAAATCGCGTATTACACTGCAACAATCATGGAAAGATACAGAGGTTATCGCGGTCGGATATCAGACATGCAATTACACATATCGCATTATTTCCCTTAGGATAGTTGCGAATAGAATAAAAACTTAAACTCTAAAAAACTTTATGCACTGGCGCTAGAGCGCGTGTTAACGCGCTATAGCATGCATCTCTCATCGTCTATTCATCGGTTATCATACTCGATAACGGCGAGTCCACTTTGCGTGACAAATACGAGCAAAGAAATAAGATAGGACGTTATGCTCGTAGAATATATTAACCGCGACATTGACGCACAGAATGTCACGCATATCAACGAAGGTTCTCCGTGGTGCCTTGACCCTCTTTTCTCCTCTAGGAAGTGTCATTGAGTCGGCGGTATTGCACTGTCGCTGTTGATACTGTTTGATCATACCAACGAAGTGATGTAAAAATACGCGATTCCGCGAACACTGCTGCAGACCTGACCAGCACCAGACGGTAATCTACTTCGCTGCGCAAGTAGCTCCACGAAGCGTAACTCTTAGCTAGCAGGCGTGACTTTCGAACTTCGTATGGAATCTTACGTTGGACTTCGAGACAAAAAGTGTATGGTTTCATCCGGCGTACGGTAACTTTTATGTTATTTTATATATACAGACGCATGCAGTGCAGCTCATCATCTTATCGAGTTATCGATTTTCCCTGAAGCGTTATATTAGTGACACCAATTTCTATCTTTCGAGTGTGTTTCATGTAGAACACGCATTAAATATTATCTAATCAATGCGTTTTTCTTCGCGAAGAACAATTTTTTTTTTCAAACATCTTATCGGGACATTTGTCGTGAGAAAATATAAATTGCGCTTGTAAGTCAGCCGTACAAATGTATAACATGTTTGTAAATATTTCTTTTTAGTAATATCACAAGAGAATAATAATAAATATAATAAAAATATTAATAGCAAAAGTAATATTTTAAATCGGTGCCTAATTAATGTTACGGTGTCACAATAAAATATTCTGTCCTATTCGATTTTCCTCATTTATCTTGTATTTTTAATTTTTTTAATTTAAACTTCTTTTAATTTTGAGGTTGTTTATCACAAAGTTTTATTTTATCATACGTTTTTGTTTGACGAAGAACAATTTTTTTATAAATTAATAAGTTTTCTTTTCACTGTTCTACTTTTCTTATCGCTTATTACCTATTTTTCTATCCTTCTAGTTCATCCAGTTTGGACACGTCTTATCGGTATTCTGTTATCATTTTTGAAAAAATTTTGTCATAAATTTTAATATGTTTCGTCAAAATATTCTACATTTTATTTTATTATAACTACATTCTCCGCCGCATACGTTATGTGTTACCATTAGTCGAACAGCTTCGACCAGCTCGGCAGTCAGAAGCTGACTAAGAAGCCTTTCTCATTGCGAATGCTCGTCGAAGAATGAAATGTCGTTGTTGATTCCGCCGAGTGGTTGCGCTTATGTCGACGGTATAACTGCTGCTTTCGTCGGAAATTTATTTATTTCAAAGTTGGATCTCGTCGCGGTCGAGCCACGCGTCCCGATTACTGTTACCATCTTATCTACAAATCTCGCAGGCTTGATTTGCGGGATTCATTTGTGAATCTGCGATAATAGAATTGAGATTTGCAATCTGTAGAAAGCAATTGGAGCACCGATCGTGATAACCGATGTTGTGCTGCAAGAGATTTCAACACCTGTCATTGTTCTTGTGATATCACTCCTATTTGTTTTTATGTCGTGGTCGTATGCAGTGATTGCCTCATAACAGTATAGTTGCACATAAAATTGTCGACTCCACCCTTTGCTGGACTCTTCGGGACTCAAGGAAGAATACAGGGTAAGCGTCTTTCATGTTTCTCCAAAAAAATTTATTTTCTAACCTCGTAATTTTGACACGGTACGATATAATAAAACTTTAGCGACGCAAATTACAGATGTTTCCACCCGAATATATATTCATAAAATTATGCCATCCGAAAACAATATTATTATTCAACAGTCGGATCGCTCGTCAAAAGTTTAACGAGGCTGCGTCTTTCATTCTTTTTCGCGGACAGTTTCTCTCTCAGCGAGGAAGAATAAGAGAGAATCGACATTGAATATTGAAAGCGGTCGTTAGTTCCTAGTTCCTCAAATACCGATAAATATCCACTTTAAGCACTAAAGATACAGTTTCCAATTCGCGATAATATTGAACTCGCGATTCTCTTGGCTGCTAGACAACGTCGTTGAACGCATTTGGCTGAATATAGGATGCGAATGTGGGTCATGTTTGGTCACGTCTCGGACTGCACGCTGTTATTAAATTTAACAGATCGGCTTGGAAGGCTGTACGCAAGCAATGTTAAAGCTCAGCCACACACGGATGTTGTGTCGCGGTCAACCTAATCCATTTAAGACGTCGCCGTGGAATTGATCGTTCCTAATCGACGCGAATAGGTCTTTGTTTCACGAGAACCAGCAACACCAGACACGTAACACTAGACGAAACTCCTATGAAACTAGATTCCGGCTATTACGGGATAAGCACTAGCGTTTAGTGCCAATTTAATCAGTACAGCGCGGTTCTCGGCTTCACGTCTCATTGTCAGTTGCATCTCGGTCGTGGCTGACAAACACCACTACGAAAGCTGACAGAGTATTGTTTTATTATCGCGTTAAAGTTGCGTACTATTATCGCGACAATTTATGCGGCATTACATTAACCCCTTAACGCCCGACTTTTTATATTTTAAGTGTTTTAAGAATAAAATTGGAGATTTTTTGAACTGAAACTGTAAGTAGTGATAACCAAAGAAGATATAAGAATGTTATATCTATACGAGAAACTACCTTTCCAAGCAGAAACTACTCCCGGAAGCGAAAAATACGCCTGACCGGTTAAATTTTTTTTTAGTTTTAATAACTTTATGGTTATCCAGATGGAAAAACCGTGAAACAATTACACGGAAAGTCAACATCAATCGTTTACTTCTCAATAAATGAGTACATGAAGTTTCTATTTTTCGTTTGTTGGTTTCGTTAATTTGGTTCTTTTTATCGTTCGTTTTTTGTCTATTGGTAAATATGGCTTGGATCCTAAAAGCATATACGAAATGAGCAACCTATACAGAGAAAAATGAAGGGTAATCTATACGACATAATTCTGATAGTCAGCTTGACATTTTTCAGCTGAAACTTTACTATATTTGTGAGTGAAGTTTATCATTCAGAGCATCAAGCTTACTATTTCAGAAGAATATTTTATAGATCGCCATTTAGATAGTCAATCGTCCCTTCATTTTTCGCCGCATAAGAAATGGTCACCAGGTTTCACGAAAATAGATTAATTTTTTGATTTTCGTGTCCACCATATTAGATTCGCCATTTTGAATTTTTTTGTATTCTTTTAATTTCACATTTTGCATCTGAGAAAGCTTCCAAATGTATAAAATTATAACAGATACCAATTTATTCATTCATAGTGCACTTCTAGATGTCAGTAACAATGCTAACTATGTCTACTTGGAATTTGACAAAACATGTTATCATGTTTAAAACAGAATTAAAAACAGACTGAACCGAATCTACATACAATCTACCATTTTTTAGAAGAAGAATTCACCTTTACAGTGGTGCAAAGAAAACGAAAATATCTCCTTTTTCGTCTAAGTTATGGATTCTTAAGTGCGTTTCTTTAACGCCTACTGGTAACTATAGTTACCTAGTAGGCGTTAAAGGGTTAAATATGCACGCGTGTTCTGTCTATTGCATTCAATGGAAATAAATCTACTCCAGGTCGTTTCGCAACGACGACAGCGTTTGTCGTCAAACATCAACTCTGAAAGAACGTTGTAACCGCCGACTACACTTTGACGCCGTGAATATACGGCGGTTGCGAAACCTTATAAAATGGCACGGTTCAGCTGTTATCGCGCGAGTAACGTTTTCCAGTGGTAGTAACCCACGTTACGAAAGAGCGCGACGGAAGTACAACTGACTACGTGTCGAGAGGGAAAACTGCATGTGCTTACGCGCGCAGAACTGCGTCCGTCCAAACAGATGTCACATTCGTTGAACAAACTGCGTGTTAACGGGCCGGCGAATTTTGTCGATACAGTTGCACCGACCATGATAAGTGACTATTGTCATTAAACCGAGTGGAATAATGTCTAGCGACATTTGTCCGGTTTAATGAGTTCGACTTGGAGTTTCGTTCGTCCGATCGATCAAGCAGTCGCGAGTTTACTCGTCACGGCGATATAATTGGGCCGCATAGCTCTGAATACCGCCGAAGGTGGGTCAAGCTCAACCGGTTCAAAGTGCGCCAGTCGCGTGTCACCCGCGACGTCAAGAAGTCATTGATGCAGTCATCGCAATCGTCAATTTGATCGTCCAGGCCGAATGTTCGCGATATAAACGTAGTGTCGTGTGTAAGCTGATATAGAGGAGGGAGCAAAGTCGCCGACGCACGAATCGCTTTGAAAATTGACGAGAACGGTTATATTACGGCTCGGGAGAGATAAGAGCGGCTATAACGAAGGAGCAGTAACCTTCGACAGTCGCGCGATAATAAGGTATGCGTTATTGCAATTTAGCGGGAAAGAGAAGACGACGTTTCGATGGAAAATTGCATGAAGCATGCGAGAGGCGAAAGAAGGAGCGCGGATGTTGGAATGTGCCTTATCGCTCGCAGCTTTATCCATTGTTTCTCCGTTAATTCATTAAGTAGGTTATCCGCTCAGAGAGAGAGAGAGAGAGGGAGTAAGCCCTGTATCGGGACTTTGTACATTTCTCGAAAATATTCTGTGTAATTTGCATTGTATCCGGAACATTGTATCACGTGGAACAGACGCGTATTACCGCAGATAGTGAAAAAAATTTACGATGACGCCGATAAGCGGAATTCCGCAGTAGATACGGCTCGTTCGGAATAACGCGCGCGAGAATAGCCCCGCTAAGTTATCGCTAGAATATTTTCTAAAAGCCGCAGGAAAACACGTTTCCACAACGCTCCTCTTTCCGACACTCGCGAACTACTTTATCTGCACCTAATGCGTCATCCAATGCGCGCGTGTATTTCCGTCGCAATTACACGCATCCAAATTATATTAGAGTTTGCAAACGCTGCTGGTTTGTTTAAGCGGTGAAGAAACGCCGCTTGTAGAAATATTTTGCGACGAATTCTGTGACGCGGTATATTCGCCGCACACGAGAGGAGAAAAAGACAAAGAATGTTGAGCCACGATGTTGAGATTACACGGGAGAGATTTCCATAAGTTATGCGTGTTCCGTGTTTACATGCTAAGTTATTCATGCTCAAATATTAAGGAAACTAAATAGCGCGATGCAAATTCGACGAGTAAAGCCGTAGATTTCTCACTTGCATCGCGTGAACACGCCAAGCCGTATAATACACCGTCGACCCTGAGCGCGCGTAGAAAATGCACCTTAATATGATGACTTAACTCGGGCATTGACAGCGTTGTGCGCAAAGGTGATTCTATGATCACAATTATATATTACAGCGAGTCTTATTACTGCGTATTTTATAACATACGCAGTTACGAACGCGGATATTAATATAAAAGTCCCGACAAAATGCATATCAGGGAAACGTCAAAGATATCAACGTCCAAAAGATATATAGAAACCCGTAAAAGTAGAAACATGTGGAGCAATGTTGTCATGTAAAACAGCTCACGAGCGCGCTATTTTGAAACGCGCGTTTGCCGGCGCTCTCCGAACGTGCGCCAAGCGAAGAAAAAGCGGAGCTGATTTGAATTCGCTTGCTCATTAGCGATTCGTAGTCTAATCTGCAATTTCAATTATCTGTCTTACGCTGCTTTTCTCATTAACAGCTCGCCGGCAGCGCCTGGCGCTGTTTTTTCCGAAGGATCTGCTCGACCCACGTAGCAACGCTACGTACAAAAGGAGGAGGCCAAGCGTCATACTGCCGTGCAGACATCAGTAACGGCTCAGTCGACGTAGAAGCTTCGAATCTCGATTTGCGCACGTTTCACAAATTGCCGGTCGATCAGAAATTATCGTCGATCAATCTCTGAAAGCCGACCGAGAAGTGTATCCGTTCTCTCCCGATATTCCCGCCTGTGATTTATTCAACGGCGTAGTCGCGGAAGCGATTTGAAGTTTGTTGACGTTGATGAGCGACGGCGCACCGGCTCGGCGTAAAAGTAGAGGAAGTGCATTTGAGCGCGCGAGTGGCAGTCAAACGTAATCACGAGACCAATAAGAAGAGACCAACGACGAGGGTAGCCGGAGAAGTATCTCGAAGCTGGGCGTGCATGTGAAGGTGAAGGTACACCGTCGGTGTTCCTGGCGAGAAATCGTGGAGGGAGAAGGGTATAGCCGATGGTGGGAATCGCGAAGGTGCGTCATCCTTGGGAAAGGTAGATCCAGTGCACCGTAGGTCACGGATTTAAATGGTGAAGTCGAGATATCGCGCTGACGCTGAAAAGAGCGACTCGCCTTAGAAGTGGGTCCGTTCGAGACGACGGTTCGATTAATATCGATTCGAAGGTCGCTTGCGAGGAAATCGTGTTGCAGGATCTCAGCGGATTCTATAAACAAACACACACATACACATACGTCCAGACAAAGTATTCGTTCTTTGTTTGCAAGGAAAGAGGAGTGCTGAAGTTGATGGTCAGTGTCACATGAAGGATCCGCCAAGCTGTTGAAGCGTTAAAGTGATCGACCTTCGTGCGAAGAAGGAACTAGCTGCTCCATTTTGCACGAACGACCCATCGAAGACGAGTACGAATTGATTTCAACAAGATATTATCAAAGAACTAGCGGATGACCTCTGTGGTAATATAGGATCAACTTCAGTTATATGGATGAATGGACATTCATTGTGACAGAGCGCTCTCCTTTTCTTAGTTAAAAACGGACAAACTTGGTGTTCCGTTTAATTCAACACTAGCAACACAAGTCGGTGCTGCGATCACTTTCTTCGTCCATTATCCATTCCGAAACAGAAATCGGACAACGTTACTCGTCATCCTCGTGTGATCATCCTTCGGCTTCCAGTGGCAGTCGGAGAAGTTCTCGAATCTCGTACGTCGCTAAATCCGCTCTAGAGGCGTATCAAAAGGAGAAGCAGCTGCGAGGTCGAAGCCGCCTGAGCAGGAGAGACCCAAGACGAGCTGTATTCGTGACTGCGAGAGAGCAAGAGAAGCGAAGGAGAGTGGAAAAGGGAAGTCCAAGAGGAAGAGACAGATCGATAAAGAGGTAATACGAGCAAGGGAGACGGAGAGAAGTGGATTTGCACGGGGTTCAACGTGGAACCGATTTAGCCTGCTTAGCCTAGGTTAAAGGGAGAACATTTGGTCGAGCAGCGAGGGGAAGGTCTGAAGATAGACAGAGAAGCAGCGACAACCGGACAGGGAGGGGAGAAAGAGACAAGAGCGAAGAGGATAGAGCACGGAAGAGCGACGGAGAAGCCGAGGAGAGGCAGTCGGGGTTTAGGTCGATAGAAGGGGGAAGGAGGCCACGACCCTTCCTGAAACTGGTCCTCGAGATGGGTAAAAGCAGCTTGACAAACTCGCACGTGGCCGACGACGTGTTCGACGAGGAGGCTATCATGAAGAAGACACGATGGCGAAACCTCGTCGCTTTTTGGATACTGGGCCTGTGCAACAATTACGGCTACGTCGTCATGCTGAGCGCGGCCCACGACATCCTCAACAGCAAGTTCGGCAACAAGGTGAGCAGCCGTGATTTTCTTCATTATGGGTCTCTTGACTGGATTACTTCGTCCTAGATGCTAGACGGAAAATTTGAGGAGGAAATATTTCTAATCGTATCGTAATTAAATTAGAATGGCGGAATAGTCGCTTTATCGCACATGAATCACACATGAATCACACATGATTTTACACACGGATGAATTTAGCTCACTGTTGCTCGCTCTAGAGATAACAATAGCGTTCGTGTGACCGACAACGGGTATCGGGTTTGTCCCGGCATATGGTGCGAGATAACGATGTGCTTATATATCGTTTTATTGTACTCGCGGAAGTCTCTCTGATACGACCAAATCTTCACCATAAATTCCCTGATCTCTCGGTTACTTACTTACTTAGCAGCCTTTTGCCACTTTAAGAATACTTTCTCTTATTTCAACGCTCTTGAAAAAATATTGTCAACTTTTATTTTCTATGCTGATGACGTTTTTCCGTGATTCCACTCATAACTTACGACGTAGAAGTTTGAAAATTATTTTTACAGAGTTAACGCATTCTCTTGAGCTAACTACGAGCTCCTTTCGATTTATTCTACATTCTCTCTCCGATTTGCGATTCAATGACTTACATAAAGGCGTATCCGATTTTTACCACGGTATTGAGAGCGATATCCGCTAATGCGTCAATGAGATCTGCATCTAAGCATTTTATTAATGGAAAAGTACAAGGCTTACCAGTCTTGATTTGAAAATGTAGAGAGCATATATACTGAGTGTGCTGTTAGAAGACTACTACATTTTAGCTTGTATGCTGAGATAGTATGTTAGTTATTGAACCAATTAGAATGATTCAGATATGATTGACGACAGACGAATCTAGATGAAAAAGAAATAGCACTAGGTGAAAGATAAAAAATATATGATCTAATGACATACTGTCGTTAATCTCGAAGTAGAATTCAAACGCATCAGGCGGTAGTACAAAAGTAAAGTGATGTCATATTTAACAGACGAACGTCTTGTTAGCCGGTCCTCTCGGTCCAGCCTTTTATATCAATTTTAGATCAATATGTCAATTGATAGTGTTTTCTATTCGATATAAGCAGTCCATCAACCAGCACGCTCTTGGTTGTTAGTATCGATTAAGTTTTATGTATGAAGCCAATCTAACAGGAAATTAAGTACCGAGTAAATAAATTTGCAGGAAAATGATCCAGCGGTGTAGTTAATAGATCGATCCTAAGATACAAAGCGCACGATTCGATTCGATCATTAGAATTCATGACGTAAAACGAAATAAACATCCGTGCGGAGGATAACTTAATAACCAGTTCGATGGCGTCATGCGTAATATTTCGTCGGTCTTAAACGAGTACGAGGAAAACAGTCGCGCGTTCAATGATTTATATCGTCCAACTGGATTCGCGACCGAGAAAAAACGAGCCGTGTCTTCGATAAAGTCGCACGAGACGATCGTGTTGTGCAATCAGCAGCGTCTTTTTAATGTATCGTGCCTGTGGCTGGCATTACATAAAACAGAAAGGAGCAGCGGAAATTTATCTGTTTCGCGGGCGAATTACTCAACCTGCAAATTATCCGCAAACGCCATGTTTCAGCGTATTTACATTATTGATTATCGAATGAAATGTCTTTTTAAAGAAAACGTCGTCTAAGGCGAGTAGAACAAACGTCACGTTAAATTGAGATAAATAAATAACTTTTGCCAGCGATTGAAATTGCTGTGAAGCAAGAGAATACAGATCAAACGTCGCGACATTTTTGACGATTTTTTCAGCCGGAAATGTCGGCGATTAAAATATTAAATATATGCGAAACTCAAACTTCACCGAAGAACAAATCGATGCCGGTCCAATATTCCTCGAGAAGCTGAAACATGGAAAGGAGTACACTCGGAATATTAAAAGTGTCGATCCGACGTTTTCAGAATTCCACCACGGGAGACGACGACGAGGAAATACACGTGCCGGGAGTCCGCACGTGCAACGCGGTCTCTACCGGTGCTATACTTTTGGCAGATATCCTGCCGGCGTTGGCGATCAAGGTTACTGCACCGTTCCTGCCGTTTCTAGTGCAGTGAGTATCTATTTTCAGCTACAAAGTGGACTTTTGCGCGTCCTGATGTTATTCTATCATTATCTACTGAGAACGAAGCCAGTGAACACTGCAATTACGCGCGCCGCGCCATCGTGGAATACGATTTATCCGATAATAAGTAATTACGATGTCGGCCAGCGACATGACACACGCGAGTTATTTTCCGCGGGATGTTTGCGTTTCTTCTCTAGATTCTATCTTTTTTTCCTCGTTGCGTAACTCGCGCCAATTATCTCATAGGAATCTTCCTTCGCGACGACGTAAGATTTTCGCACATCTGCGAGGATTCTACACTCGAACGCTTTGCGTTTGTTAACGGCGATAATTGACAATAGAGCAATAGATTTATTTAGATAAAAGCATCAGTTCGCTCTAAACAAAGATAATATGGGCGAGGTCTATTTATGTCATGACCATCGAACGACGTATGCGCTTCTTTTGATTACATTACATAATCGTAAAGTAAGACCTAAAGTGCGACGAAATGTCGCCATTTAACATATCTTCGTATCCCGCGTGTTATTTAAAACGGCGTTTTATCATCCACTCATACGCGCACACAACGACATTATATTCAACGATATAATGAACTTTTGCCATTTTTAGCAAGCTCTCGATATTTCGTCAATTAGCTAATTAATTAACCACGCTTGATATCGGGTTCGTATCGGTCTTTTTACGAAAGAATTTTTACCCCCAACATATGTGTCGCAATTGCAAGTTTTAAAAGAGAAATGTTGTTTATATATACGCAGAAACGAGCACAAACACACACACTGATAGAAAAATATAGTTGAATTAACTATAATCTCACTATATTTTATAGCTCATTTTGGCGTCAACCATATTTTTATAGTTCGTGGAACCTGCAAAATATAGTAGAACAAACACAAATATATGGTCAATGATTGTCTTAAATAATTGTTTAGTTACTTTTATCACATATATGGTAATTTCTCATTCACAAATATAGTGAGATTTAATATTCATATAGTTACATCTGTCATCTGTCATCATTTAGCAAATATTCTGGTAATATTGGCTATATAAAAGAGTTACTTTATCTACCATCTTATATTTGTATACATACAATAATCTTAGTTTAACTTACTATCGTTCTTAGTAAAAATATCATATGGTTGGTTATACTATGCCTATATCGTAATTATTACCGATATTATGGTAATATTTACTATAAATATGATATTTCGGACTATAATTTAGTTATTATATCGTTATAGTTCCAAATATCATATACTTTTCTCTCAGTGCAGAAAACCTCCTAAATCTCGCGGATAATTAACTCGGCGCAATAATCACGTCGTGAAATCTGAACGCGTCCGGTCTGCTTCTCTCTCTCTCTCTCTCTCTCTCTCTCTCTCTCTCTCTCTCTCTCTCTCTCTCTCTCTCTCTCTCTCTCTCTCTCTCTCTCTCTCTCTCTCTTTCCTTTTTCTCGATATCGCATACTTTCACTCAAAACATCACACGTCCGGCGCAAAAACCGCACGACGCGGGGACGACGGAGCCTCGGATATCGCGTAAGTCCTTTCCCGCGGTTGTGCGGCGACCGGCTCCAGCCCTGTTAGCCCCAAAACGCTAATCGATTAATCGACTCGTTAATTACAGTGCTCGACTGGCTACCTGTGTGTTATTTTCCGCTGCAGGATTTCTCCTGGTGTCGTTGAGTACGACCGAATGGCTCGCCATTCTGGGCGTCGTCATAACATCGCTCTCCTCCGGCTTGGGTGAAGTTACTCTCCTCAGTTACAGTAACCAGTACCCCAAGTAAGTGCATTCCACTTGATCCATCGAACCGCGCTGTCGAACCGCGCGGATCCCGTAGAATCGCGTATCAGCCTTGAGATATATCACAGATGTAGGAATCGGATCGTAACGTTTGATTAACTCTGATAGAGAGCAAATGCCCGAGCAGATATCAAATACGGCAATTTTTATACCTGATATGGCATGTCTAGGCAAGCTATAAGAAGGTATTTCGAGTGGTCCTTATCCGGTCGGGATGTGACAATTGTCTTGCAATATTTTCCGGATTATACCCTGACCAGCGATGACGTCATTATTTGGATGCCTGATTTGGGTGTCCTGATGGACATTTGATCAGGGTTTCTCGATTTCAGGCAATTTTATCAGGGTAATTTTATCATTATGCAGCAGTGCGTTTCACTCGTTATTACGTGCCGGATCCGATAAAATTATCCGGGCCCTATTTGAAGTTTGGAAGCCGGATGGGGTTTTAATACGGCCGTGGGATGATGTTCTGCTCGGGTACATGCAGTCACTCGGTTTGGAAGTATGCAAGTCTGTGTATCTCCGTACAGATTCTCATAACGTTAAGATCACAAGGGAATTTCGGTAGGCTATAAATAGCTTTTCCAGTTCAGCGTCGAGTACACGTTGATTCCACTCGGCCAGCGGAAAGAGGCGAACAGATATAGAGTGTGTGCTGAAAAAGGAAAAGAAAGTTTTGTGAAGAGCTCGTTAAGCGGCGCTCCATGCTGTTATCAGTCAATTCCTTTTCTTTTTCTTTTCTCCCTTTCTCGAAGCGTGTAAAGCGTTCCTCCCGAGGAATGTTCCATGTTTTGTGTTGACTCAACGTTTTCTGAGACAGCGCATTCGAATGGGAGCGTAAGAAAGGGGAAAGCCAGCGTAGCATCGCGCGACGGTACGCACGGGTATATTTTCAGAATATAATCGCATCGCATTATTGACAGACCATTTAGACAGTTGCGCCAGAAAAAGTGATGATAAGATAATAAGCCGCCTCGACGAGCCGTTTAGCCTCCGAAGCCGGAAAATACAGTAGATTTTGCCACGCGCTGCGAGAAAAATAAGATAAAAGACACTCACGTGCGCGCGCGCGCACGCTCGCTCGTGGAACTTTATCTCACCGGCACGTACATAGGTATGTCCATTATCATATTGGATGACTGGTGCAATAACAGATTTAATTACCAACCGCTAAGCACTTTCTTTTCTAAAACGCGAGAGGGGATGCAACATCCCGGAATCACAGCGACCGCTCTATAGTCGGAACGCTCTCTTGTAAAACGCACGGAGGATGATTGCTGTTGTTATTAGAATTATTGCCTATTATGTAAATCAAGCATCGTCACCTTAGTGCAATCATGAATATGTGGGAGCGGTAATGCGATTGCGCTAATCTTGGCGACCTATTAGACTCGATTGCACGTTGAATCATTTTACGGAGTGATTCACCCAAAAAAAAGTAATTTCAGAACAAGCGAAATCATTTCAATTTTAGAGGATTTTATTCTTATCATATTTTATCATATGGCCTCAAGAGGATTCCTCCAAGATTAAGAGGAAAATATTACAAACACATTATTCTTAAAGTTAGAGGGATTAGATATTATATGTATAATGCAAATCTTATTGATTTTAATGTAAATTTCCTCTTATATAAAGATTATTTAATTTTTTTCTAAAAGGGTTATTATTTATTCTTATTGTATTTTATTCTTACCGGTTATATCAGTTAATTTGTAAAAATTATGATAATGTGTAGCGAAAAGTAATATATATACATATATAGATGTATTTCAGCTCCAGTTCTACAATAAGTAGGCACGAATAAAATAAAATCATCGTAAGAAATAAATTTCTAATCAGTTTCATTATGGACTTCATAGCTACAAAGATGTGCATCATAATCAATTGTATGAAATACAGTTAAAGAAAGAATATATTATATTCAACTTTTTGCAATAGATTATAAACCGTATTTTTCATATAGAAGAAGAAAATTCATTGATACAAGAGGAGATCCTCCTGAAATAAGAGGAAAATAGTTGGAACAATGTCTAATAAATTTTAGAATAAATTTTAAATGGTTCACTTTAATCGCTCTATTGAAAGAGGAATCTTTTTTTCTGCAAAGGACTTCGCTTAGAATATGAGAAAACTATGGGAAAAATCACTTTACAAATAGAATACTTTTTTTTGGGTGTTAACGCGAGGAAACTATGCTCTCGATGCAACGTTGTAATTTTAATTCGAACCGTCTGCGTGTGGGTTCTCTCTTTGCCGGCTTCTCAGCTGCTGCACGAACCTGCAATTTACTGATCGTCGCGTCGTTACGCATCTCTTCGCAGGCAGGTGATCTCGACATGGTCGTCGGGCACGGGAGGCGCCGGAGTAATCGGCGCTGGGTCCTACGCCGGGCTCACTATGGTGCTGTCCATCGAGAATACGTTGTTGGTCATGCTGGTCGTGCCACTGGTACAAGCGATTACGTTCTGGATCATCCTGAAGCATCCGGCGCACAGCAGAATCCCAATCACCAAGAACGGCATCGACAGCCAGGAGCAGATCATCAAGGTGCCTCAGAAGACCTTCAGGGACAAGCTCGCTCTGGTGCCCGGCTTGTTGAAGTATATGATACCGCTCGCGCTGGTTTACCTCTTCGAGTACTTCATCAATCAGGGCCTGGTAATGACACGTCATAATGCAAAGTTCAACCGTTGAGCCAGAATGTCTGTTTGCCATTTTGTACTTTTCCTTGTCTCTCCTTCCTTTGAATGTCTGTTCATCCTCGGCGGAATTGCTCTCGATTTCTTATCAGCCTCGCGAAGTTAGAACTCGCGCGTTTGCCGAGCAGCGAGAGAAGAGCTGTTGTCGAGACTAATCAATCATCTTCTCTTTCTCTCGACGGATTGTTTTTCCTCTCTTGCGCGTCTAAGAACAAGAAGCATACGTCGTTAAACGACACTAGCTATATGGCAATCTTGGGAGCAGCATTACTCACGTGGTTTTACGATCGGCGTAAATTATCGCGTGACGTCTCGTCTAGCCGGTCTTTGAGACGGATGAAATGCTTTTGCAGTACGAGCTCGTCGAATTCAATGACATCTGGTTAACACATAAGCAGCAATACAGATGGCTTCAAGTGGATTACCAGATAGGCGTGTTCATCTCGAGGTCGTCGGTGAACTTGATTTCCATCAACAAGATTTGGATCATGTCCGTGTTGCAGGTAATGACAAGGCGATAAGGGAGTGGGATGAAAATATTACGTACCGTGTGTCGATTCTTTAGAGACTCATTGCTCCACACACTGATTGCTCTTTCCAGTTCGTTAACGTTATAATCCTTCTGTTCGAGACCCTTTACTACTACATACCGAACATATGGATCGTTTTCGCTGTTGTATTGTGGGAAGGTTTGCTAGGCGGCGGAGCGTACGTCAACACTTTCTACCGGATGTCTACTGAGGTAACGAAACTACCTTTTAAATAAGCAGATAAATTACATGCGCGTCCGAATCGAAAATATATTTTTTTAATTAAAGTTAATTTTATTTAATTAAGTATTTTATTTAATTAAAGTTAGATATCAAATACTGAAGCTGAATATTAACTTTACTGTCGCGATATCTCAAATGCGTGCGAAATCAATCTGAAATCTTTAGCGTCTTTCTCGTCCGCAGATTCCAAAGGCGGATCGCGAAGCCTCGCTGGGAATCGCGACGATGGCTGACTCGATCGGCATTACGTTGGCCGGATGGCTGTCTATGCCGGTCCACAACGCTATTTGCAAGCTACCACAGCCGACGCGATTAGGCAGCTAGAGATAACGCGGAGGCTCGCCAGCTATCGAGTGATAACAAGGTTTCCGCAAGCGAGCGGAAACTTCCGCTTTCAAAAGTTCCTCGGCGCGACAAGTCGGCGTTTAGAGGCGAAGATAAAGCGACTCGTACCTCCTAAGCATTTAGAAATTACAGCGTAGATTAAACGTACGTGATGCCTGATCGCGATCGCGCGATCGTTCTTTCGAGATGAGAGCATCCATCAGAGACAGCTGGAAGTCATCGAAAACACGAGGAAAAATGGAAACGTTCGAGAATAATATTCCGGATACAAACACGACCGTAGATTTTTATCGTCGCGTACAACGATATTTTATAAAAGCTTGTCTCTTGTATATATCATCTTTCCAAAGGAACTTTATAAAAGGAACTTTATAAAAAACACGATCTAAAGAGAGAGAGAGAGAGAGAGAGAGAGAGAGAGAGAGAGAGAGAGAGAGAGAGAGAGAGAGAGAGAAATACTGAGGATTCATTTGACTTTGCGTCGTTTTGATTACAAACGTCCGAGCTTTATTTGATACAAACGTTTAGAAGACCAGGAACAGGGCATTTTGCGGTACGTCGCACAGTCACTTATAATATATTATGTCGACACAACACGCGGCATGTAGTATAAACGGTATGTGACGCGATATCGTCTGCATTTCCATCGTGAAACAAGGGAAATTCCTTTCGAGATACTGCATCCGAATTACCGATTGTACTTTTTTAGTTAGTTAGTAGGCCTACTTTTTCACGGTAATCGCGCTGAAATTTTAATTTGTGCGTGTAGGTCTTTTAGGATGGTGTCCATCTAAATTCGGACTTGTACTGTAGTCTGGTTTCCTTTTCTTTTTTCTTTTTTCTTTTTCTTTAAGCTAGCGTAGATAAATTCTGTGACTATTTTTAGTTGACTTCAACTTTCAGATTGTTACCATATCCCCTTACTCACTCGGAGACGAAACGTAATGTACAAGTATTCTCGCATGTCGATATCGAAGAGTATTCCAGTATTAATAGATAGAATAATGAATCGACTTTATGAAAATTGTAATAACACTCTTGGGTTACACACTGTGTGTCCGTTCGTTTACGAATTAAATATAAAAATTACTGGTTCGAACTACCATGTTCCTACTTTGATATTAACGTATTCGCCATATACTTTTTGATTGATTGTGATTGAGTATTATGATTTTTATATGCACTTTAACAAAATAGTTGCCAAATAACGAAAAGAGATTAAGGGATTATTTTCTAATATCATCTTTCTTTCTTTTTGGCCGAGACGTTTGCGTGAGTATCAACAATTCCCAAAAGCAACAACCTAATAAATTTTATAAAAGTCCAACATATAGACTTATTATATAATTATTATATAATATATATAATAATATATATAATAATTATATAATAATATAATATTTAAATTATATTACAACTATATTTACATGTCACTCTAATATGTCATTAATATTAATATTTTAAAATATTTTAAAATTAATATTTTATTTTTTATGCAAAGCAAAGGAAATTAAATAATAATTGACTTGTCGCAAACGATTTATAAATTAGAAATTAAATCTCCGTCAGATCACAGACGACTTTAAGTTGTTGCTTTTCCGAAGGATGCTACATTGCGCTCAATGACGTCCTATTTCTTTCTTCACTCTTTCACATTTCTCCAGTTTTATTTTATCAAAATACTTGGCATCAGCTTTTTAGTGGCGCGCGACTCGCGTTTGGCGAGACGATACCGAATTTCTGTATTTCAGGGAATATTTCTGTAAATAGTAAATACTAGATGTTAGATATTTTACGTTTACTACGTTACGATAATGTCGCTTCTTGAGGATAACTTAGAGTGAGAATAGCCGTGATATAACGGATATTACTATTGTCTCAATGTAAAGCGAGTATTTTGCTTACAGTGAAATAAATATCTAATGCAATTCGCTACGTATGATCTAGTCTACATTGTACCAGCTTTCGCTTGCGGAACGACTTTAACGGGAAGTGGCTTTCCTCTCGTAAGATACGGTACGTGGAAGATTCTTGAAGTAGTTAGGAACTGTATCTTTAGAAGCCTCGTGTGTTATATTTATATGCCTATCGAACACTAGCGTCTAAGCGAGATTGAAACGTTACTCTCGTTGAACGTTCCATCCGGTTGATTTTATGGGTTACGTAAGATGCTTCCGATCAATCGCGCCTCCTTACGTTAACCGCAAGTGCGATAGATTGATCGGAAACGCCCCGTGCGAGTTTTCGTCGTGAAAAATTACCGTCCAAAGACCGCGTGAAAGTATCTTCAAATTTATCTTATATTAACGTTTTATATAACGTCTGCCTTTCACTCTCCTTAAACTCTCAGGCGCTTCCGAATGCGTTTGATAATGGTTGCTCGCGAGAACGGGAGGATGTTTTACATCGCCGTCGTTGTCATTATCAGTCGTGGCGTTACAGTCACTCTTTGCACGGTTACGAACCGACGAAAGATTCGAATTCTGGCATAGGAAAAGCTAATAAAATTATTCACAAGACCAAAGTCCTCCTCGCAAGACGTTACGCAGAGATACAAAAGATCTCTCAATTTGTCGTGTAATTTTCATTCAAACGTCTTTTGGAAGCTTTTCTCGCTCTTCCCGTTGCCAGAACGATCGCGCCGTTTGTTCGTTAAAAATACCTTAAAAAAGTTAAGTGATCCAATCCACCTCGAAAAAGAACTGGTTCTCTAGCACCACGATTAACGAATACCTCTCGTCACGTAGGCGGATTATGCGCATCTCTCTAAAATTATCTTGCCGGACTCCTCGTACTCCTGCCGCGACAGCCACATTTGCTGGAACGAGCCCAAGGAGCTGAGAATGGAGCCGCCGATCCAAGCACCGTAGCGACGCTCGCTCGAGCTGTTCGCGCTAATTATTTTCAGTCTCATACTCTGCAAACAAATTCAACGATTCTGCGCTGCTACTGAGGATTCGACGGAAGCTGGACAGGAGATTGTGTCGTGAGACAGAAAGCCAGGAGTAAAAACTCGCTGATCAGTGTTAATTTCTAATAAAGCCTCACTTACCGGCGGCGTTTTGCTGGCGAGGTCTCGATTCAAGCGCTCGCTGAATCCCTGAAGGCAGGAATTGCCACCGGTCACCACTACGCTGCCATATAAACTCTGTAACGGGCATTATTTTTGTCAGAACAGCTCAGAGAGTTTGCTGCGTGCTGCGCGCAATGGCAATAAAAAAGTGATGTGTTTCTAGAAATTTATCTTTATACTTTAGTACACATGGCAAATTTCAAACTGCAGAAACTTGATCGCAAAGCTACGTACTGGTCTGATGTCCATATCGCACATCCCGACACTCGTGGTGACCAGAGGACCAACCCCCAAGATACTCGCACCCACACCTTTGACGTTGCTGGGGTCGAAAAGAGCTTCGGGTATCATGAGCCTGACGGATCCAAAGTCGTCGTTGTAGCCGGTCGGGAATTCGAAGTGCTTCATGGGCAAAGTGTTCGCCACGTCTTCGTCGTAGGGACTATCCGACACTTGCAGGCAGTTCATTTGAAAATCCTGCAGCACTTCTCTCACCATGTAGCTCATCCAGGAAGACGTTGGTTGAGGACCAGGTCGTTTCGACCAACGTGGAGGGTCTCTCTCGCGCACCACGTCTGAAAGAAATATGAATATTCGAGGCGAAAGTGCGTTAAGGCGAAATTACGACGGGACTTCACGCAGAGAGAGAGAGAGAGAGAGAGAGAGAGAGAGAGAGAGAGAGAGAGAGAGAGAGAGAGAGAGATTCTGCTTGAATGAAATCCACTTCCTCTCTTCGAACTTATATTTCACGCTCCGTCAAATACTTATCGCGCACAAAGACTGAAGTTATATTAATTTTCCGTGTTCAAATTATGATTGTTGATTCAACTTTTCCCAATACCGTCTACGAGATTGCTCGCGAAATTTCCACTTACCCTTGCTAGCGATCAGACAAGCCGGCACCAATTCGATATCCTTCTCCTCGAAGAACTGTCTGCACTGCATAGTGATGAAGTCGCCTCCCAAGGGGCTCTTGACGATTCCCTGAGTGATAACGTAACCGTCGTGAACCGGCACCGCGCTGGTGTGCGTGGCGCCGCTGTCCACGACCATCGCCGTGGACCTGCCGTTAGCGTAAGCCGCCAACACGGCGTTCTTGCAGATGTACATGGCCGGTACGTTGAACTTCTCGAACATCAGCTCCAGCAACTTTTCCCGCTTCAGTCTGGTGTTCCAGGGGCACTCGGTCATTAGGATCGGATGGTGCTCGGCTAGGGCGTGCAAGCGTTGCTGGTAAGTATACTCAGTCAGCCGCTCGAACATGTCCCAATCCTCGATCATGCCGTCCTTCATCAGGCTCACTATCTCCATATCTAAAAAAAAGAAAAAAAAAAAAAGAAAAAAGTCCTGGACGGAAATCGCGGAAATGATGAACACATCACGTGATCCAAGTAGCCCGCGCGAATATTCTGTTTGTAAACAATCGGCTGTTAACAACCTGTGGCTGGAAATTTTTGTCACGCCCCACTCGATGTCCCGAGTAAATTATTATCAAACATATATAAATGCTGAGGGGTTTTTGTAGAAATTTGGCATGCGCATGCATTGATACGCGGTGCAAAATTTACTCGCAGCGTGTGCGTCACAGAGATGTAAGATTTAAACGACAATATTCGGCCGAGAATCCCCGCGGCGGCCGCACAGTGTGTCATTTTCGCGCGATCGCGCGCGTAATTGTGTTTTTATCACAAAACTGGATACATATGTAAGATAATTCACTGACGTCATACCCTTCTTTCGCACTTGGATGGCCGTGACGTCCATGTTGTAGTGCTTCCTGGCGATGTTGTTGCCGTCGACGCCGGGTTCGGCCGGGTCCTCCCACACCCCGAGGACCGTCGGGATTTCGGCCTTCGGCGTGTCCTCGCCGCCATATCCCACGCGAAGGCTCTGATGTCCGACGTCGAAGATGATAGCACCTACCTCGTCTGGCGAAAGAATCGAGAGTGCCGGATTATTCCCGTACAAACATGTCTCCTTTCTAGCCCGGAATAATTACGGAGCGCGGCGTACTTACCACCGCCGTAGACACCACCGCTCATAGTACCTGAAGGGAGAGAAAGCCTGGCGCATGTCCGATGGAGCTTCCCTCCACGCTTGCCGCTTTATCACACGTACAAGCTCCCACACATACGCAAGCTCGCACACGCGTACACTTGCCCTCTCGAGCGAAGCGAGAGGATCCCTCGTGCGCGTGATTGCCCTCCCGTGACTAATCGATCATCGGTATTAGATAGAGTGATAAGCGTAATTTCAAGTCTTGATTTGTAGAAAACGGGGGGGGTAATTTTTCTGTGGTAATTCGATTGTGTGAAGTTATGCATACGGCGACAATGCTCCGTTTTGTTCGATCTGTCTGTTGTATATTATAATTTAATCGTTTTATCGATCGAGTTTCTACTTACAGAAAGCTTGCAAAAGTTTTTCGGATCGTTGATGATTTTATTGGCTCCAAGGGTGAATTATTTTATAGACGCGAAATCGATCAATTACCGAGGAGATGATAAAAAAAATGACGGGTAAACTATAGCAGATATTGCAATTAAATGTGGCACGTATTGTCCCGTTTGTAGAAGGCGCGTTGTTAGCGACTGTCCTGAAAAGGACACGTTGAGCAGTGAGACGCTTGATTGTGGATGATTCTTTGTATCCGATTATTTGTTTTAACTTGCGAGCAACGTTAGACTCACCTGAGAGCGGTTGGAAGTTTCGAAAATATCTTTTGTCTTGCATATGTATATGTATAAACTAGATGTAAACAAGCGAAGACAGAGACCTGAGAGATTGGAAATAACCGAACAACAAAGACACGCCCTGCATAATTCTATTTTATCGTTTTTGTTCGTGTTTCTTCCGTTATTTTTATCCTACACGTAAATTGTCAGTAAAACAAATCAAATTCCAAAAATCTGGTAGGTGGACCTTCGCAAGCTCGTGATCTTAGAAAATTATACCACTTGATTTTCTTCTGTCGAATCACTTCTTTTCCTCCAAAATGCAACAAGCTCGTAATTAGAGAAAATAAACGTCAAACGGAGATCGGCAGGACAAATGAATAAGAAAAGGACGGATGAATAAGTTGACACACACACACACACACACACACACACACACACACACAAACACGAGGCGAGTACTTCCAATATGGAATTAGTGTTGTATATTTTACAAAGTAAATAGAATATAAACAATCTAAAGTCGTCTAAAACACAATAGTACGAATTTTGCGATAAATCATCATTCCATGTGTCGTAAAGTAGACGATATATCAACAGGACGACTCCTCTCGCTTTCCTCCACCTCACGCGAAATGACTCGAGGGCTGAAATAACGTGGGACCGGCGGTTACGGGGTAGTGCTGGACATGGAGTAACGACTGACTGAAAAGATCATCGTCACCCGGCCCGGAACGAACGATAACCCAACACCATCGGGGATGAGAGTGCAACGCGGTTGGCAACGGCTAAACGGATTCGATGGCAACACATAGTATCTCGAAGGCTGCGTTTCGATGGCGATGACACTCGAGCATAGTTCTCTCTCTCTCTCTCTCTCTCTCTCTCTCTCTCTCTCTGTAAATTCTCTTCCTCGACAAAATGTTCGCATCATCACATCGGGGTCCGTCGATCGTTAATCGACGCGGGCTGGCGTTCGTGTCGTTACGTCTCTTCTCTCCTCTCTTTTGCCTCTTCTTTCATCTGACAGGGGAGGACGAGTAGTATCGAATGTGCGTGCGCGTTTTGAGCAAGGTACAGTGGATATAGTGTACAGTAGTAATAGACAGCTTACAGACATTATGTTCGGTTGTTACGTTTACGCTAAATGGTAACTCGTCTACTAAGACTAGGTGCACGCGTGACACTGACCGCGTGACGTTCGAAAATGGGCGAGACGCCCATTCCAGCGTCGCGTGAAGCAACGTTCAAGCGACGTGACACGTTCTCGAGGGAGGACTCGCTGTTCGGCTCTCCGTGTGAGGTTCGCGCGCTGTCGTCGCGCGATAAATGTCACACGTGAACCCACTAGAACGCTTTCCAGTCTCTCTCTCGTAGGTAAGTTGAAACGACACCGACGACAACGACGAACGATCTGGCTGTATTGCATCTCATCATTTGCTTTTCCTCAAACACATACGGTGAGGCCCCTCGCGAGGGGCTGTTTCGCGATGAATGCGCGCGATTCGATTTATCGTGAAGGGTGAATGTACGGACGAGTCGAAAATGACCGGGATGACTGGAAGACAAAGGAAACGCTCGGAAGTCGCGTATTGCTCGCTTCGATATGCATCCGGCACAGGTTAGGTTAGTGTCCTGTCGGACCGTACAAAGTCTGACGGAAGATTCACAGATATATTATATATATTTTGGTTGGTCGAAAAAATGTCTTCTTCTTTTTCTCGCAGTCGTTGGTCGTTTCGTATTTAGTAGATTAAGATGGCAGTTCGCAGGTTCGCTCAAGATTACCATTAGAATTTTACGGTTTTGTTACAGTCGTCGCGCATTCGCGTCATACTTTCGCTATCGTTAATAATTAAAGGATTGCAGGGTGCACGTGTGTGTGTGTGTGTGTGTGTGTCTGTGTGTCGTGTACATGTACATTTGGCATCTCGATGGCAAGTACTCGCGCAGAGATCCTTGCCGGAGGGAAGAAATCCGAAGTGGATACAGATCACGCGTAGCGCCGCCATTTCAACTAACTAGGATTATTACACGGAGTGGAACAAACGTGGCAGTTGACGATCATCGTCATCGTCGAAACGCATCGCGGACTCGCGTATATATCGTACATTCCTGCCACGAATATAGAACAAACAACAATACGGTGCCGCCCTTTCGCACCAAGCGAAACCAAAAGCGGCAGTTTATAAATTCTCTGTTTCTCACGAAACCTCTCTGTTCAAGTCGAATGTTTCCTTATGTTTCATCCGCCACGCGTGTGTTCGCGCGTTCGCGTTCGCCTGATTATTATTATTATTTTACGCCCTACATACCCGAGCCGATCGTCGAGGATCGACCTCGACCATGTCGGATCGATCGCGCCGGAGACCAGGAAGCGCCGCTGTGATGGGCAGCTGATAATAGAGCCGTCTCGGAGATACGGCGACGCGTGATCTCGTCGACATAGGCTAGGAATAGGACGAAGAGAGCACGTCGAAGTATCACTTTTTGCCTGGCTGGCGGCCGGACGCGAGGCGCCAATTCGAATTAACGAAACGACGGACCGCGGCTCGCATCGATTTTTGCATTGATTTTTTCCTCTCTCTCTCTCTCTCTTTCTCTCTCTCATTCCTTCCTTCTTTCCTCTCTCTCTCTCTCTCTCTCTCTCTCTCTCTCTCTTTTTTTCGTTTTTTCGTCCTTCTATTATTTCTTTATCTTACGACAGGGTTGTCGCGTGCGCGCATCGGAAGCTTTTACATTTATTTACACCGCGATTACGAAGTCACGGACGTTTCGTTGGCTGCTGTGATGACCGCGATCGAGGTCGCACTCGGCCTCGCTTAACTCAAACGCGTCGGAGAAGCCCGAGGGTGGGTCCAGTTTGGGGACGAACAGGTTTCCTGATCCGTCACGCTCCTGGTCCCGATTGGCACAGGAATTGCCCGACTGGTGCTTGGGATGGCCAGGCCCGGCGATTGGCCCGAAGTTGGCACGGGCCTCCTCGCTGGTATGACGCGCCAGCTGTAACATCCTGAAGAAGACAGAAGGATCTCGGTGAAGGGCATTTCCGTCGAAGCTTGAGCGGAGAACAAATGTGGCTGGTGTGTATTCCCGATTGTCAATTCAGACGATCCCTCGAGTTGAGCCGAGCTGTGAAACTTAATATCTCAACCGAGTAATTAAAGACCCGCAGGAAGAAACGTATCAAGGACAAGCTTGTGACAAGCTCTCAGGCTCATAAGTCGTCGGTCGGGTTTTCTGTTATCAATAGCAACGAATTAGTTCAATTATAAGCTACTGTTATTTGGTACTTTCTGCCAGCATTCGAGTGATTGTCCGACTCTACGCGTGTCAAACGCCGACGGTCCAACAAACTTTAGCGAGCACGAGAAGGGACGACTTCGACGGCTAGGTTTTGGGAAAGTTTCAATTTCTTCGGCATTGCGCTTGAAACTCTCCTCAGGGAATGAGTGCTTCTCAACCACGAGAGAAAGAGAGAAGTATCGATTGTGTGCATCGAGCAGTTTAATGAGATGGACTTACTTGGGTCTTCCCCTTCCAGGAAACGATTTTCTCTCAAAAATCGGTGAGGGTTCTGTAGACGTGCTAGATTCTGGTCCATGGTACAGGAAGTCTGCAAGCAAACATCACCCCCGTGTTTCCTCAGACTGTCCTACTTGCAGCTCTCGCCGAACATAAATGATTAATCGCAGCGCGCATCCGCGGCCTTGCGGCGGACACTTTCTGTTGGATCTACACTCCAGCGTAGCACATAGCAGTCACTCCGAGCGACAAGCAAGAGACCGCAAGCTAATCGGACTACACGTCACGCCGAACGTCGAATTTCGCCGGGCAAACAGAAAAAGAGAGAAACGGCGTGCGCGCACGAGTCGCGTTATCGTGGCCCTCGGGTGAGTGTCCCCATGCTCGCGAGATCGGAAAGCAAAAACGCAGTCGAGCAGCTAGAGAAGCAGAAGAGAGCGCGGGCGGAAGAAGCGCTCGGGAGAAGAGGAACAGGGGCGTAGCTGCGAATCCCAGTGGTCGAAAGCACTGCGCGAGATTTGTGCAAAAAAGAGCAACTTTCGCGCTAAGCCAAAGCAGGCGACACGTCGAGGACCAGATCAGGGTGAACGCGATGCTCCAGCAGCGTCACTTTCTCTTTTCGCTATTCTACAATGCTACGCCCCTGAAGAAGAAGAGAGAGAAAGAGAGACAGAGAGACAAAAAAAGAGAGACAGACAGACAGACAGAGAGAGAGAGAGAGAGAGAGAGAGAGAGAGAGAGAGAGAGAGAGAGAGAGAGAGAGAGAGAAGAGAGAGAGAGAGAGAGAGAGAGAGAGACAGAGAGAGAGAAGAGAGAGAAGAGAGAGAGAGAGAGAGAGAGAGAGAGAGAGAGAGAGAGAGAGAGAGAGAGAGAGAGAGAGAGAGGAGAGAGAGAGAGAGAGAGAGAGAGAGAGAGAGAGAGAGAGAGAGAGAGAGAGAGAGAGAGAGAGAGAGAGAGAGAGAGAGAGAGAGAGAGAGAGAGAGAGAGAGAGAGAGAAAGTGGTGAGAAAATTTGCATACTGTGGACGCGCGAGTCGGCCGCAGATGCCGAGTGGTGCGAATCGACGAGGTGATTGGAAGACTCGGTTCGGCTGCTGGTCCCGACTTCCGTGTCGCTGTCCGAGCCCAGGGTGTCGTACTCCTCCGACTCGGACTTGCCCTGACTGACCTTGTGCGTTTTGTGCAACGGCGCAGAGGACGAACGGCCTCCGCGCACCTTAGTGTACCGGTTGCAATCCGACTGCAATCAGACGGAATTGGTTTCCATATAAAATGACACGTCGCGCGCATCCGCCGCATCTCGAGCCCGTCGGCGGTCTGTCTGCCGACCGTACATACGACCGTCGGCGTCTTCTACGAGAAGCGCGCGAGACCTTAGACCAGAGCCGTTGTCGAGAGTCGTGGCTCGCTGAGTTTCCGCTTGACCCGGGACAATAATTTATCACGCCGAGATTGCTGCTCGTACGCGAGAAGTCAGGCGACATCGCGCGGGGATCTCGAGGAGCGGAAATGTTTCACTATAATTCATCGCTGCGTGTCCAGCGGATGGAGCGGCCGGTATCGAATTAAATGGAACCACCGGCGGGCGATCATTTTGAATTGCAGTTTGCGCCAAGGTGCAAACGCGCAAAATGGCGCAAGCGCTTTCGATTCCCCGCGCTTTGGACCCCCCTCGTGTGCCTGAATTTTGCGTTGTTGTAGTCGATCGACCATCGACATCAGCCGAAGTATTTGTAATCAATGAATGGCAGGCAGGCGACTTTCGTCTTGTATATTCCATAACACTTTGTGTATTCCGTTTTGTTATGACAATGAAGACAAAATGGGCACGACGTCCGTCACTATCTTCACAGAAACTCTGTTCTATTTTGGCGAATTGCGAGTCGCGGTGAAGGTGATGCGATGAATCATGAGAGAGAGAGAGAGACAGAGAGAGAGAGAGAGAGAGAGAGAGAGAGAGAGAGAGAGAGAGAGAGAGAGAGAGAGAGAGAGAAAGAGAGAGTCTTACGCTACAGTTAGAGCGGAGCCACGACGAAACTCGGCGAGTGATGTCAGTGAGTAAATGACGAAGTGAGCACTCGGCGGATCTAATCTGCTCTTCTAATCTGCAAACTTGTCGATTCGCGAATCACCGTTTCGCAGGACAGCTGCGAGACGAAGCGAGGTGGGACCAGCAGTCGTATAATGATCGGGCTCGCAAGCAAGTTAATCGCTAATCGCGGTTTCATCGTGTCGCAAGAGAGAGAACGTCGTCGGAAAAGCCGCCGCATTTTCCGAGGGTAATCGTGGGCCGAACGAACGAACAAACGAGCGGACGGATGAAGAGGGAGGAGAAAAAAGATATCAGGAGGGGGGAGGGGAAATCTGCGCGCGAATTGACATTCGCGGGTACGTGGCGCGTCGCATCGATCGCGCGCAAGACGCGTCGGAGAAACTCACACGGGAAGCATGCGAGAGTGCGAGTGACCTAAATATTCACACACAGTGGATCACTAAGGGTTTCGGGTGCGCCGTGGGAGCGACGTGACTTCGGTGCACTGATCGAGGGTGCGCATGCAATGCGTGATCATCGTCGTGGGTGTAACGAAGCTGGGAATGCATGAGGGGGTGAATGATAAAAGCGATGACAGACCCGCGTGCTCGCGTTTCTCCCCGTACGTTTAGCGCGTCGAGATAGCAAACATCGGTTTTCGGTCGGAGAACCTTACGATTTCGTAATCGAGACCGAACCGAACACAGACAGCAGAGAGTGGAGACGGAAATGCAAGAAATAAAAAATGCACGATTTCAGGTAATGCCAAACGACTGATCATAGTTCGACGTGACCTAAAGAGAAAAAACCATACACCCGGTCGCGCGTGGAAGGAAGGTCTCCGCGCGGATGAATACATTTCAGGATAAATGTAAGAGAGTACAAACGCTCCGGAGATAAAAAAGAAAGGAGAAACGTGCGGCGAGCGAGCGAGCGAGCGAGCGAGCGTAGGCAACAACGCTAGCAGTGGCGATTGATTCGGCGGACGATACCTCTCGTAACTGAAGGGTATCGGCAGTGGACAGACGAGGGTCGTGATAGACAAAGGTCTGAAGAGGCGCGGCAGAATTGCAGCGGCTGTCGCCTCCTGCAGGAACGCTTTCCTCCAGCTGGAACGTGGCGTACGGGTAGATATCTTCCGAATATTCTACAAGCATGTTTAATGGCGATCGTTAATAATGACTACGGGGGCCGCGATCTTCCGGCCCCTCGCGCGCGCGCGGTCTCTGCTCTCCGCAGAGAGCCCTATTCTCATGATTTTACTTTTCTTTTTCTTTGTTTCCTCGTCACATCTATCGATTATCGACGGGAAGGAAGGGCTCGCTCATATATTGCTTTCACACACCGACGCGAGCGGATCTGCGTCTCTTACCTGGGATCTTCTCGAGGGTGGCCATCTCGTGCAGCGGCGAACGCAGCGGCTTGCGTACGGTGGCGTAATATTGTTCGCGTTGCTCCATGTTTTGCTTATTGTCTAAGGCGGCGGCGGTCTGAGCGTCGTGCAGACTCCCGATGTCGCCCATAAACGGACCTGGCAACGAAAAGTTTTAGGATCGTGACTTCTTCATGCGGAAACTTCAGATTCCGATTAAATCGGTGCTACGATCGACTGTCTATTTGATGAGAAAACAGTGTCGTTTGATCTTCCGCTAAACTACAGATGAAATGAATTCCTCTGTAAAGCAGAGCGATATTGTCCTCGGCATCGATTAATTCAAATTGAGCCAACGGCCGCGTCTGTTTCTCTCTACTCGTTCGTGGAAACTTTTTGTTTCTTAAACTTTCTCTCTAATTTGTCCCAGTTACCCCCCTCTGAACTGAAATTCTCAGCGTCTCGATTGCGCGGGATTGAGAACGGTGGTTTGAACTAACGTTTGCGGAAGCAGTAGAAGACAGCGCCGGCCGCGGCGATGACCGCGAGCGAGCTGAGCACCAGAGGCACGATGAGCTTCAGGTCCGAGTAAACAGAGGTGTGCTGCGGGATGTAGTGATCGATCTCGATGGCGGACATGGTCGTGCTAATGTGCAGCTGCAACGTCGTTATCTTGTACTCGGCCACCGACGAGCCCGCGTTGTTGTGGGCTCTTATGCGGATATTGTAGGTGGTGCCCGGCTGCAGCTCGCTCAGAGTGTACGTCTTTTGCACCTGGGAACAATGTCCGTAATCGCGTATGAAATATTTAATCGGAGATCAGTGTGTTAGCGGAGCGATGTAGTCTCGCAAAGCGAGATATCAGCCGGAGGGAGATTTAGCGCCATCAAAAATTCCTCTTTTTATGGGAAAGAACGCGCGATTAAACTTTCAATGACGAGAGCTTCATGAGAAGACGGAAGTAAGCGGAGGAATATTACTCTCTGTGTGCTCGCGCAGTACAATGGAAGAGAGAATAGTTTCGGGCATTTTCACACGATAGAAAGAGAAGGGGAGGGAGAGGGGGAGAAAGATGAAGCGCTCTGCACCCCGGCGAAATGATATCTCCACTCGGATACCTCTATATTGTTTGAGACCAGCGTCCAAATGCCCTCGCCACTTTTCTTGTACTCCAGCTCAAAATACGTAATGGGACATCCTCCGTCGTTCCACATGCTGAGATGCAACGTGATCCACGAGACATTGACCGTGACGAACTTGTCGCCGTTGCCGGGCGAGTCGTTCGGCTTCGAGCCCTTGGTGGTCGCCTTGAAGATTTTGCTCGGCTTGCCCATGCCGATGCGATTGTACGCTGTCATGTACACCTGATAGTCGTTGCCGCACCAGAGCCGCGACAATACGAAGGTGTTCACCTTGTGCGACACCTTGAACTCCTCCCACTCGCCGGACTCGCGTTTGTAGTGCAGGATGTAGCCCTTAATCGGCGAGTCGCCGTCGTCGGTCATCTTCCACTGCACGTTGATCGAATTGCTGCTGGTGCCGATCGCGTGCAATATCGGCGCCGCAGGTGGTACTGGAGAAGACAAATATTGACTCAAGGATCTTGTCCTTGTACTACCGCCACTATATCAGTGGCCGAGATCTTCTCCGAGTTTAAAGGAGCTTCTCCCGAGATAAGACAACTTGTCTTTATTTCTCGAACGTTCAACACGATAAGAAAAATGGACAGCGGATAAAATCACATGAAGTAGACAAGGCGGCAAAGTATATACCTTGGAGAGTATCACTCTGATTACTGTACTTACGGTAATTATTAGTAGTTAAAAACGTTAAACGAAAGTTTTGATAGTTTTGATTTGTCATAATATATATTGAAACTTAGAAATTAAAAAGATTTATCGAAACTTTTGTTTTTCAAATGTTTCAAATGGTTGTTTTTACCTTCAAGTACGATTAAATTAATTAAATTAAAATTCAACTCAATCGTTTTAATTAATTTTGCACTGGCTATTTCTTATCGATATCTCTTTTCGTGCAATTTACATTCATATGGGACAACTTACCTTGCACGGTTAAACGATGACTTATTTTGTCGGAACCATGGCGATTCTCCACGATACAGGTGTAATTTCCGCTATCGTCCCTGTTAAGATCGACGATGTGCAAGGACCCGTCAGGATGAGGCGACACCCTTCGGGACGGGTTGACGATCTGACCCCAACGTTTCCAGATAACTGAAGGGTCGGGCTTGCCCACGCTCTGACAAGGCAGCGTCACATTTTGTTTCCACGGCACGACGAGCGTGGTGTCGAACGAATATATGGCGGCGCGAACTGTAATATAAAGTACTGTGCGCACCTTCACCAAGGACACGGTACGATAAATCGCGGTTATCTAAGAGTTAACTTTTATCGAGAGCGGCGACTATCTATATATACATATATATATATATATAAACCCGAGGAAATATTTCCCGGCTGAGAGAATCGAGAAGATTTAAAGTTCACGAAAGAGAGTTCTCACGGAGCGACTTCCTGGGGGCCGGGCGGAAAATACAAAATGGAAAAGAGATAACGAGCCTAATTAACAAACATAAATATGAAGCTCAGTATCTCGTCGGAGCCGACTGTAGACAATTCATTTAGCTCGAGAAGCAGATGTTTATGTTATCCGATGGACGAATTAACGGCTCTTCGAAATTCAACCTCCGCAACTAGAGCAACTCGCGCCGAGACGCGCAATTCTGCCAACTTCCAAGTTTCATCACTGGGGTAAGATTGTATATTCTCTCAATACAGTACATAAAATCGCGTTTCCGCGAGATTTTCTCATTCTGCCGAGCATAGCAGTGCGTGTCTCCTTCATAACCAAGATATAATCGAGATATATAATCATTATTCAAATCCATAATCAAAGTACAATTTTTACTCGTATTCTTCACACTCGTTATCTTTTCATATTCAGAAATCAATTAAAGACTACGATCTCCTGAAGGCAATTGAATCGACGACCGCGACACAGAGGCTGAGCCCTGCGATCCTTTACCTTCGCTGGAAGGTGAGACCGTGATCAACGGGGTCTGCGGGCCTTCGCCGACCGAGGTGAGAGCTGCGATGCTGAATTCGTATTGGCTCCTCTTGTGCAGGTCCTCGGCTTGGTAGCTGGTCTGATGCGGCAGCAAGGTCCTCCTGTGCCACTTGCCGTCCGGTCCTAGCGGTCGAATGTGTACGTTGTAGGCCGTGATGTTGCCGTTGCTCTTCAACGGCGGCTGCCAGGAGACGATGATGGACGTGGCCGAGCTGGCGACGGCCTTGACGCCGGCCGGTACTTCCGGCAGGTCCTCTTCGGTGACGCAGAAGAGCGGCGACGAGGCGACGCCGTCGCCGGCCTTGGTGGACGCTAAGACCTGGACCGAGTAGTTGGTGTACTTCTCCAGGCCGTGTATTACCACGGTCAGGGCAGTGGTGATCTTCATCTCTGGCTTGATGGACTCCGCTAATGCGTCCGTGCTCTCCCACATGACCTTGTAGCCCTTCAGATTGCCGTTCAGGCTGGAGTCGGGCGGGGAGTCCCAGGAGACTTGCAAGGACTGCGAGGAGAGTGCCGTGCAGCGCACGTCCAGCGGCGGACTGCTCGGGACTGGAAGCGCGTTTTAGCCGAGGCATTAAGATCGTCGTTTTTGTACGAGGCAGTCTGTGTGTTATCGCCTGTCACGCGTTGAGCGCTCACGGCGATCGTGCGATTTTGTGCAACATGTCTGGCACGTCTAATGAGTCGTACAATCAATTGTTGCGATTAAAAAAGCACCGGGGATTTTCAGCATGCTAAAGACACTGATTTCTCAAGTACTGATATACGAAACCAATTCGATCTGAAGTAAGTAACGACTCAAAACACTCTACGAGCGGCTATTTGTCCGTGAAATTAAAATTTCGCGGGATTTCAGCAAATTAATTCCGACAACCTGCCGGAGATAGCTTTAAATCGACGATACCTTTTTACATCAGCTTCGCATAGTAAGCTCTCTCCGGAAGAACGTAGAAAACGACGTTGCGACTCGTAAGATGTGTCTATTGCACTTGAGATGCCGCGCAGCCTCAACGGCGGCGACTTGAATGCGTACCCGAATAGAATATTCGAAGGGGTTCAGATGTAAAATCGAAAGGGATCCGCGACCTCGTCGGGATGACTGCTGCCGCGATCGAAAATATCGGAGTGCAATTGAAAGTTTCGCCGGGTGAGTCCTCCATTCGTGAAGATAGGATTAAAGAAGAAGTTATTTGCGAGTGCGGATCGCGTTACCGCGCCGCGGGAGTCGATAGGGGGGGGGGGGAGGAGGCTGCCGCATCTGAATTTATTATTTATCCGGAAGTCGTGCGGCAGAGCCGCGCACGTTGGTATTCATGGCGGAATTCATGATAGGCTCACGGCAAGCGCGAATATTATTCTCTTCATGAATTTTTGAAGGCGCCCGAGGCGCGATGTAAAAATAGACGTCTGCGCGAAAGAACGTAGTGAGACGCTCGACGTCGCCGAACGAGCCCGCGAATCGATAATATGTCGAGTGCTAATTTTGGTCGTTCGATGGCACGTGCATCCTCTCGTCGCTTAGTTCGGCTAATCTCGTAAAATCTGTGATGCGAGTTAAATCGAGTGTCTATCTTAAGCAAAATCACGTCGCATTCGTTCGAGAGAAGTAATCGTCTGCGTAAGAAGACTGGTTTAAAAATTCACTTTAAAATGTAGCAGGGATTAATTGAGAAAGTTTTTCTTTTTTTTTTCACTTTAAATGATCACGCGAAATTAATATTCTATAATCACACGTACCGGAATCAGCGATTCCTCATCCTGAGAAAAAAATATTTTAAATTCGCGATCATCAATCATTCCGTGAGACAATTATAGCCGGAAAGTCACTTTTGTAGAACGTGCCGCTGCGTGATGTTTGTCGCTAATAATCATGCTATTTTGTCCTTAGAATAGTAAAAGAGTACGATTAACGCGGAAAACGTGACAAAATTCTCGTCGAGGTTAACCATTGTTTTTCTCTCGCGGTGCAGCTCTCCGACGAGCGCTCGTCGACCTGGAAGTAGACGCCGGTCGATGCGGTTTTCACGGTCGCTTACCATCCTCGAGCGTCGTCGCCTGAACTTCCTGTGCGATGGGGCCGGGACCGAGGGCGTTGAACGCTTGAACGACTACGCTGTAACGCGTGTACTTCTTCAAGTTCGTCAAGTGATGCTGCCGCTCGGGCATGGAAGTCCTCGCTAGACCCAAGGCGACGCTCGCCGTCGAGATCCGTCTTTCCACAGTTTTGTACGTATACTGCTCCGCGCCGAACCTGAATTTCGCGAAAGTGTTCATTACACCTGGCTGGTGTGATTAATTAGTTTGCCGGGAGGGTGTCGAGTATCTCCCTTTAATCCCAAACTTGTCAGACTGGAGACTGGCAAACTTAAAATTGGATTAGAATAAAAAATACAAAGACGATATAAATTCTCAAGTGCGACAAGAGAAGCAGAAGGGCATTGTTTCTTAGGGGATAGTTTTAGCGTGGATAATTTATGAGATAAGCAACGATCAATTGCCCAATTAATAATTAATGTAGATACGATAACTTTTTACAAATACAAAATACTAATAACATTCTGATATGACGAATTGGGAGCTGCGGATTCAACGAGTCAGAATCGCGACCTGCGTCATCGCGAGTTTCGCGAGTGTGTACCGCAGAAAATATAAACTAGCGCATCTCTCTCCCAAAGGCATGAAAAATTGACGTCGATGCATATACAATGGCGTGTAATAAACACAATGCGATGAAACGATATAAATAAAGCGCAGCCGCCCGGCTGAAAAATAAAACGCGGGGTTTTTTTTTTCGAGAATTTGTCGGTGCTGCTTCTGGTGCGGATAAATAACTGACCCCGAGATAACGCGTCGTTTATTAATGGCGCGCGATTTTACGCTATCAGTTCCATAGGCGAAATCCAGGGCGTCGGAGCTTTCGCTGTCGCGCGCGTACGAACGAGGAGGCACACTCGTATTTGTCAGGGAAACGTCTCGCGGATATAACGACGCTATTTTCGATTGTTACCTCTGTTCCTTGTAGCCGACGTGATAACCAAGTATCTCGCCGTTCCATAAATCATGATCAGGCGGGTCCCAGGTAACGTTGAACTCGGTGGAGCTGATGGGATCAACTTTGAGATTTCGCGGTGGTCCGCCCGGCTTCTCCCCCTCCGTCGTAGCCTCTAAAATCTGAAAAAAAGCCCGCGCTGATAGCCCCTGCCGCTGCCCACTTTGCTCTCACCGTGCCCACTTTCGCCGCAGCGTTTTTGTTTCAATAAATCGTCGCCGAATTAAAACCCTGATTTTTCCCGCAATTCTCGCCCCGCTGTTAATTCGAGATGCGAAATTCGTGAAATGAAAAAAAGCCATTATATCCGGGTGTAGCTTATGCTTTTTTATGTTTGTTATTTTATACGCGATCAAATTTTTCACAGTAACGAGAGCGAAATGGAAAAAGAGGGAAGGAAAAAAGGAGGTAACCCCATCCTAACGGGGCGGAATCGCACGATGAAATTAAACGCCAACGATCGCACCGCGACGATGCGCAATCGGCGGTTTAACGGTAGCTCGAAGGGAGAGAGAGAGAGAGAGAGAGAGAGAGAGAGAGAGAGAGAGAGAGAGAGAGAGAGAGAGAGAGAGAGAGAGAGAGAGAGAGAGAGAGAGAGAGAGAGAGAGAGAGAGAGAGAGAGAGAGAGAGAGAGAGAGAGAGAGAGAGAGAGAGAGAGAGAGAGGGAGAGGGAGAAAGTCTCTAATTCTGATATCCCGCGTTCAGGAAAATACGCGAAAGGACGGTCGCGCATCACGGGGATTCCACGGTGACAGAAACGAATTCGGTCGGATGCGCCCGATATTTCACTTGAAAGCGTCGCAGCGGCGTTCCGCAGCCTGTTTCCTTAAATGCGGGCGAATTCTTTCTCGCGGCAAGGACAAAAAAAAACGAAGAAGCACAAGAGGGTCGATATGCTCGAAAGGGCAGCGGCGCAATTTAAATCCAGGCCAACGATGCGGCAGCACATCCGCCGAGAAGCGACGGAAAGAGGAAAAAAGAGACAGACAGAGAGAGAGAGAGAGAGAGAGAGAGAGAGAGAGAGAGAGAGAGAGAGAGAGAGAGAGGAGGAGAGAAAGAGAGAGAGGAGGAGAGATTCGTTTCGCGAGGTGAGATAGCTTTTTTTACACGAGCGTATCGATCGACGCCGGTCCCCGACCTGGGTGTCCCAATTGTTTTAATTCTCGGGGGCGAGAACGAGCGAGAGTCAGGCTGCGGGTGAGGGAGGAGGGAGGGTGTCGGCGACGAAACGAGCGTCGACGAGAGAGATTTGACTTGTAAATGCCCGGTCGTTTCTGGCCGATACCTACGTCGCTCGCTTGACTCCGACCCAGTTCGTTGTCCGCGTATATCCGGAACTGGTAAGTGACCGCAGGACGCAAGCCGCTCACGTGGCCATGAGCACGTGTACCCGGCACCGTCGTGTGGAACGTGTGGTCGTGCCATACCTCTGCAAGATTGAGCGATCATTCCGCGGGGGAGAGGGGCTTTAATCCGAAGGATCGACGGCCGGAAACGCAGGCAAGGTGAAATTGTCGCGGCACTGATCCGCAGAGGATTCTACCGGCGGCGCTTCTACGGCGGAGCTTGTTCACGATAAATCTTAATACTCCGGCTCTTTAATCAAACGTGCGATGATTCTCGTGTTTCCGTTCCGTCCGGATACCGACCCGTTCGGTGGCCGTCGGTGGACTCGTGCGCGACTCGTTTTTACGACGCGGACGCTGAGTCAAATTCTCACTGCGATATGATTGCACTCACCCGACTCGGTCTTGTACTCGATTATGTACTGAGTGATCGGACTATTCCCGTCTTGACTAGTCGTCCAGCCCAGGTTGATGTGGCGACTGCCTTTCTCGATTACGTGAAGGTTCCGGGGAAAGTCTGGAGGCTCTGCGAGCAACATCGATATTATCTTGCTGGATCCTAATTCCGTCTTCAAGGATAACCTTTTTTTTATTTAATTTTTTATTAACTTTTATTTAATTTCGCAGGTATAGCGGTACGCAATATCCTTTCTTTCTGTTTATTCCTTGTGTGTTTGTACTGTTTGTTAAATGTTTGCTTTCTCGAATTCTCCTATTTGCGCTCTCTCTCTTTCGAAAACTTATTCTTTCAATTCTAGAGAGAAAATGATTATTTTACATTGGCCGAGGTCTTCAAGAATTCGGCGCGAGATGATAACAAATCGCATTAGTCGCCCCTAATTCTCACGAATGTTCCGCAGCGTGAAATTAGAGAGTTTGATAATTAGCTGAGAATTTTCGTCTAATCCCGCGCGCGCGCGCGCGCGCGCGTTGCGACCGACGGAATAATTTTCAGTTACGGTACGATTGTCGCGTTCCACATTATGCATATTTCACGGGTTATCCGGCACAATACAAGTCCGCTCGAAACGTATCTCATTTTGGAGAACACGTACGCGAGAGAGCCGCTGCTCATCTATCTCGCGGCGCGCGTACTTGCGCGGACGTACATTAAATTAAATGGACGCGTTGTCGAGTGCCTGTATACATTACGATAATTACGTCCAGCGGAATAGCGCTACGCATAAACATCTGGCGATGCCCCGAAGGCAACATAACGATTCGCCCGTTTCGTAATAATTTCATGCGTTCCATTAATAACCTTATAGCTTCACGCCGACAATTATTAACGTCTGCGTCATTATCGCGATTATTTCTATCGCTTCATTTCTCTCTCTCTCTCTCTCTCTCATTTCTTTCTTTTCGTTTCGTCGGATGATACTGCTGGAATTGTAGGCCGCTACCGCTTCGCTCTCTCGGCTGAATCTCTACATTTATTTCCGTAATTTGACGCGCATAAGCGGCTCTCGAGAGATTTCCTCCGGAATCCAGACAAATCTATTTTCTGTGTCCTCCTACCTTGAATATAAAGATGAATTGTCATCTCGTCGCGACCGTAGGAGTTGGAGGCGATGCAGAAGTACCTTCCGCTGTCTTCGCGACTGGTACTGACGAAACCGAGGACGCTTATGGTGCCGTCGGTGGTGTTGTCCTCCTTCAGGGTATAACGATAGTCGGGAAGTTTCGGCTCTAATTGGGAGCCGGCTTTCTTCCAGACTATTTTCAAAGGATGATCGCCCTTCGCCTCGCAGCGCAACGAGGCATTCGAGCCTAGCCTCGCCGTCTGATTGCGATGTTTCTCCACGAAATGCGCGGGAACTGCATCAAGGAACAGCGAATATGCAGAATCGAGGCGTGCATTTATTTCAGGATGCGACGGTGCTCGCGAAAATGTCTTTTGATCGAATTGGGCTTTCGCAACGGTGCCGAGTGATGAAAAATGACAAATATGATTTAGACCGATCGATAACGCGGACAAATTGACGAGAGTGAGTGATTCTCTCTCCCGCTTTATCGAAATAATTTATTTTGTTGTCAATTATAATCCAGTGGTCATCATCGTATTGTAAATTTTATGATATTTTTTAATAAATTTTTAATAAATGTTTTAATAAATTTTAATAAATTTATACCTTTACATGAATTTCTCATTTTACAATTAATTCGAAATTACGTTTTCGATGATGCATAAATTACTCGAGACTTAAAAATGCCGAGTTCTGTATTAAGAGATGAGAGAGTTGCGAGTTTATATATTTACATTATTTTCCAAGACACATTATCAATCAAATATCCGTTGATCCGTTGATGCTTGCTCTGAAAACTAACAGATCGTGCTTCGCAGAAACTCAAAGGTGTTCGGGCAATTTGATTATTTTGTGAGAAAATATTTCTCATCGCGACAGTGGGTTAAAGCGGATTTAATTGACTGCATGCGCTAAATGCGTTGTTACGCCAATGATACTCGGGATTATCCGTGAAATCCAATTAGAGCTAATCACCAATTAGCGGAGGAATAATCTTTCCCGGAGGAATGTTATGGTCGGCGAGGATATTTCACCTCGCAAATTGCGCATACCAAAAAGTAGCAACTCAGCAGCAACTGCACGTGATAGCGGGAAATACAATATCCTGTTGTAACGAAACGTTTTTCTCTTATCAGACAGTAAAGAGAGAAACACCGAAGGAAACGCCGCGCGTTTCTCTCAGCGAGAAACGATTCAATTGTCATCGAATCGTTTTGTATCTCCTCTCTTTGTATGTCATCACGTGAGGACGTACCGTTGACAGTGAGATACACGACTTTGCTGAGTCCGGCTCCGATGCCGTTTACAGCCTCGCAGAGGTAAAAGCCCTCGTGGTCCTCCTGCACTCGGCCAAACACCAGCGAGCCGTTGGAGTGTATCCTCAGGTCCTGCACGTGCTCGTGATTGGTTATGTCGCGATAATTGCCGGGTTTCTTGCCGTTACCACGTCGCCAGGTGACCAACGGCGGTGGGAAGCCATCGGCGTGGCAATGCAGGCTCAGCCGGGGCATCCCCTCCGACGCATGGGCATCCTGCGGCTCCACCACCCAGCGTGGCGGCACTGATCCACAATGCACGATCATTAATCGATTGCCTCGGTCGCCCCCGACGTGTGGATGCCACTAGAGCGACGCGGTCCGGAAGTTCAATCGCGATTATTCTGCGCGTTCCGATGCCCGTTCGGCAATTTGGAAATTTGAAAAATTCCTCGATACCGATGACTCGGGAGAAATTCGGTCGATACAGAGACAACAGCTTTCCGTTTCCACTAGAGTGACAGAGTCTGATGCTTCGAGGATTATAAAATTGCATTATAAAATTGCTTCGTTTGATCAGGGCTCAGAACCATTTTAGTTCCAGACGCTCAGTCAATTATCTTTTGTAATCGTCATAATTAGGAAGCTGGTCTCTGGGTGAATTTTCGTCGACGGGTGATGTCGACAGTAGATTGGCGGAAATTGATGCTCGATCGAATAATTGAGCCGAGAAATTAGCATTAACGTAACGGATCTTGACAAGATCGCGTCTTATCAGAACTTGGAGCGCGGAGACGCTCTGCCGGACCCTGTCGCGCGTTTCTCTATCTAAGCTTATTGCGCCGAGGCAAGAGCGAAAAGTTTCCGGGAAGAGGATTGGCCTACTGCAACTTCCTACTTCAGCCGCGAAAGTAAAGAAAAATAGGATTTGAAGGTGCGCGCGAGGGAGAGAGCTGGAGTAGTGCCCTCTCGGGATTGCGGATAAACGGCGCGAAACTTTCGCTGATAAAAATTACGGACTGTCCGCCAAATGCATTGGCGAATTGCTCCCCTCTCTCTCTCTCTCTCTCTCTCTCTCTCTTTCTCCTTCACTCTTTCTCTTGCCGTCTGTCTCTTTCTTTGTCTCGTGGACATTGTCGGCAGGAAAAAGAATGGACACACCGAGAGACAGGGGCAGAGAGGAAGTGAGAAAGAGAGAGAGAGAGAGAGAGAGAGAGAGAGAGAGGGAGAGAGAGAGAGGAAAAGACAAAGGAACGGGAGAACAGAGGGAGAAAAGAGTGCAGAGAAAAAAAACGGTGCCAAATGCGCGCGGTGGGGGATCTTTTTTTTCCAGTGGCGACAAACGGTGAAATAATATCGACGATAAACACCGCGATAACCACAGAGAACAGAGCGATACGATAAATCGGTGCTGTGCGAGCATTTCGGCCCAATACCATACACAAATGTGCACGATCAATTGTTGCGTACAAATATACACAGTGCGCAAAATGCGCGCCCCGCCGCCGAACGTTTGTGCATCGAATTATTCGCGCAATCATTTGCATAATGCGCCGTGTATTTATGCATTTGCGAGCGAATTATTGCCCGATCGTGATTAATAATAATGAAGGTTCGAACGGACGAAGAACACACCTGTGTGTATGCCGTGCAGTTGTAGAAAAAGTTTAGTCGCGTAAATAGAATTGGATTATTTCTCGTGCTGAAAAGCCCGCGTGTGCGATTAATGGTAAAGCGTCGTAGAATTGAGATGAACCAGCTATTAATTTTTACATCGCTAAGACAATTAGGCCAGTTCTGTCCCCGAGAATAACAAAGATACGAATTTATCGCCCCGGCCTACGAGCAAGTTTACGTCCCTTCGATCCTTTCGTTCCCTTCGGTATGGCTCGAGTGATTTTGCGAACGAATAATGACCGCGTTAATCATCGCCTTTCTTTGCTGGCAAACGTTCGGATCAAGCGAGGCTGATTCTTCTCGGTGCGAGGCGGACTAGATAGGTGGCATACGAATTCTCGTGACGCAGGGTGAAGGAAAAAAAGAAAGTGTAGACGGAAGAAAGAAACGAAACGAGGAGGGAACGTCGCAATAGGGAGCCGGTGCCAAGGGATTAGTGGCGCTCGAGACCAAATAAGAGAGAAAAATAACTGAAAAACGTGTCAGTGCAGATATGCGTGTGCTGGGTGAAGTGAACGTGACTCGGTGCTCCAAATTGAACTACAAGATTGCTGCTGCTGCTGCTGCTGCTGCTGCTGCTGCTGTTGCTGCTGCTGCTGTTGCTGTTGCTGCTGCTGCTGCTGCTGCTGCTGCTGCTGGCTCGTGTAACTCGCTGGCTCAAGACGGAGTGGTACTATATGCGAAGCCGAATTTCGTAAAGTGCCTGTGTTGGCCCTCGCATGCAATACATCCTTCATTCTACGTTACTGCGATCGTATCGAATATGACAAACGCGCGGACCTCGTATCGGTCGCGAGTTGCCCGCTCGACTTTCGTTCCCTGCTTCGTCGTTCGGAACGAGACACGATGTTTAGCAACGACGAAAGATTAATGAAAGAGTTTGAGTCAGTCGATAATAATAATAATAATAATAAAGTCAATAATAATGATAAATCATTTCAGAGATGCAAAGTCAGATAGTTACCATTTAAAAGGTGAGTCACCAAGTGGTGAATATCGATGACGGACACAGTGGATCAAACGTGGCGTCTACCGTCTCCCATTATTATCGACAAAAAAAAAACGTGAATCAAGAAATCAAATAATAATGAATTTAATAAATTTTTACAAGCTCCCTACGCGTGATTTCTTTGCGTGATCTCACGTAGCAATGTCAAAGTTGCGCTCTGATAACCGTCAGTCCGTCCGTCTCTCATATCGATTCGCAATTATTATTCTCGATTTATGATACTTCACTTCTCGTTCCACATATTTTGCATATTCTGTACCTCACACATATATCGTGTCTCGTTTCCTACATCAGTGGCCCCCAACGCGACGCCAATCGGCATGTTCGAGTCGTAGATCTCTGTGTGATTTGACGAGTGACTGTTACGCGAACACTGTCGAGACGTAAATTTCCATCGAGAGAGGAGAGCGTCGTTATCCTCGCCGCGTTTTTCTCACCAAGTCCTGGCCGTCGATGGGTTGGGTGCCACTGCGTTAGACACCCGCGGAATTAATGCGTCCGAGGCGAATGTGCGATCGCAGTACTTAATTATCGCGACAAGGGGCAGAGAGAGGTGCGAGTTGGACGGTGCGCTCGTGTTGGATACATATCTAGATAGAAAATGTACGGTGACCGTGGGGGTGAAACGCTATATTATGCTGTGCTCAAGTGCGTTGGTGCGACGGGTTGCTGGCTGGGCGACGGCTGCTGCTGCTGCTGCTGCTGCTGCTGCTGCTGCTGCTGCTGCTGTTGCTGCTGCTGCTGCGTCATTTCGCGCGTATCGTCTCGAAAAAAAGTATCGTCTCTAGAGCTGCCTGCGTTTACCCGGACGGCGAATTGTTGCGCCCATCTCGCGTGTATACGCGCGCGCGCGAAAAAATCCCGGTCGCGACTTTTGCAAACTTAACGAGCGAGTCTCGCGAAGAATACCGCCGCGGGGAAATCTTGGTCGTTGCGAGTCCAGAGATAGCGGAAGATCGAGGATACTGTCGTAACGTTGGGAAAAATTGCCGAATGCGCCGTGCGTTATTCGTGCAAGAGCGAAGCTCCTGAAGGCGTAACTGAAACGGACGAAACATCGGGGTAATTTAACGTTAGCCGTAGCGCCGTGCGCTAACGCGCACTGTATCTATCGAAGTTCCAACGGTGATTTCTCTCCACCTCTTGACGTCGCGCGTCGAGTCGTCGTAATTTAATAATCACCTCGCTCCCGGCCCGAGTCTCGATGCAACTTTATCCGCTCCATTTCCCACGCGACGTCCCGCGTCGTTCCGGTTAATTACACCGCGCGGTATATCGGCTAATTAGATCGCGATTATTACACCGCGGGCGAAGCGGCCGAGCGTCGGTCGGCGCGCGAGAGGCGCGATCCGCTCGCTCGGATTCGGCGGGCAATTTTTGCGGCGCGATTATCAGCCGCACGCGGCCCCAACAATAACGCGCGCGAGGGCGCCCGCTTAACGGCGTGTGTGCCATAACTCACGGCGAGAGGACGGATATTACTTTCGCGCGCACAAAGCTACGGAGAGACCGCACCGCACCGCACCGCGCCCCGGCACGTTCGAATTTCGCGCGCGCGCGCGAGCGCGCGGAACCAACACGATCGACGTCCTCGTCGATACCCGGATATCCGCTCGGCTACAAAATCCAAGCGTCGCCCGCAGCCCTAGTGTGACTCGCATCATGCTACTTTCCGACAAACGGCTGCGGTGGCTGCTGCTGCTGCTGCTGCGGCTGCGGCTGCGGCTGCGGCTGCGCTTACGTGACGGCGATACAGCGGCCACGGGTGAATGGGATCGAAGGGTGACTCGGCATTTAAATTGAAAACGCTCCATTTTTACATCGCGGCTACCCTCGTCCGCTGATCGTCAGGAAATTAATATCGCTTTCTATCGCCGCGATTTATCTAAATCATGCCTCTCCCAGCTTTCGCAATTCCCCGACAGAGCCCCCGGCAGAGCCCCCCAGCTCTGTAGCTTCGTCGTCATCGTCGATTAGCGTCGACTCTTGCGCACGTCTCTCGCGGAAGAAAGTTATACTCGAATATCGCGGCTCGACACATAACAGGCTCTGCACAATCGGAAGATATAGTTCGAAGTTATTATTACGATTTTTGTCCGCCCCCCCCTCCCCCTCCCCCGCCCCCCGGTGTCCGTCAACGACGCGGACGAACTTTGTCAAACTTTAAACAGCCGGCGGCACGTTTCACGTGCTCGAATTTTCAGCTCTCACGAGTCTCCCTTAGAGGCCTGAAACCGATTTGATTTATCGAAATTCGAGCGAGTGTTTCGGCCGAGCATTCTCCTTGATCACACAGAATCCATGTCGGAAACAAAGATCCAATCCGCGACCACCCTGCGACCCCATCATCGCCCGCCGTCACTATACCGTCGCAAAGACAATGGTGCGCTGCCAGGTGCAAGACAGTGACGTGTGAAAGAGAGAAAGAGAGAGAGAGAGAGAGAGAGAGAGAGAGAGAGACAGAAGAAAAAGAAACGAGACACACAAACTCGGTGCGATCCGCGCTAGCTGGCTCTCTACTTTACCACGAACGATCAACTCGGCCGTCCAGAGGACCTCGGCCACCGAATTGCGTGCCAGGCAAGTATAGTTGCCGGTGTGCGCGGCGGTGACGCGCTCGATAACTATGGCGCTGGAATGGGCGTCAATGTTGGTTACGCGCAGCCCAGGTGGTGTCTGCGAGTGTCGGGGATCGTTAACGGCCGCAGCGGCGGCGGCGACGGCGGCGGCGGCGGCGGCGGCGGCGGCGACGGCGGCGGCGACGGCAGCGGAGCCGAAGGCGGCGGCCGCCGTGCCAGGGGCGGAAATCGGTTCGCCGTCCTTCGACCAGACGATCGTGAACGGCGGATCGCCCTTCTCGACCATGCAGGTCACCTGGGCCCGCAGGCCCTCCGACAGGTCCTTCTTAAAGCTAAAGGGAGCTATCGTGGGTGGAACTGCACAAAAAAGAGAGAGAAACAGGTGACTGTGAGTGTGAGTGGTGTATATGTGTGTATGCGCGTACGTATACGTGTGTGTGGCCTTGGCGATGATCGGTCCGGCGCGGCGGTTCAGCCCCGCTTCGTGAAGCCGCTCGAGAGAATCTTGTCGCGCGCAGCTTCCTCCGCACCTTCTGACCTGAGTCGGTGAGCTGGCGTCGCCTAAACTGCTGGAGGGAGGACTTTTCCGCAGCTAGATTTTCGACACATTGCGGCTTGCTCGCGTGGAGGAGGATCGCGAGAGTCAGCTCGCGGAAGTAGGTAATTGGTAGAAGCGAGAGAACACGGCAGGACGCGAGTCCTGCCGCGCGCGCCGCGGATAAAACTTGTCCGCCGGCGTTCACCGACCCCGAGAACAGACCGCACCGTTGGTGAAGCGCGCGTCGGAGAAACAGCGAGTCGAGCGAAATTGTTGCGATAGTAGTTTGATTCTCCGAGGGTAGTTCGCTGAGGCCGGTTAACAACGGACGGCGGGATCCGCCGGCGAGTTCCGACCGGATGTTTGGCTTGAGAAGTCCGAGTCTCGGCGGCTCAGCGGATCCCCCCGGGAGAGATTTTTCAGTCTCGTCGTATATGCGCGCGCGCGCGCGCGAGGAGCAGTTGTCGTTGACGCTGTTTTTGCATTCGAGAGGCCGTCGAGGGACGCCGGTTACTTTGTAATCGCAGGCGGAAATGCAGCATCGGCCATTAGCCAGTCGAGTGTGCACACCTCGGCGCTTCGGCATGACTCCGTCGAGTCGCCGCTCTCCCGTATGTATGTACATGTCGGCGTTTCTGTAGTGTTGTAGTCGCGTAGGTGTGTTTGTATTGGAAAAAAAGTAACATTGAATTAAAAAGAAAGACGGAGTTGAGAGAAACAAAGCGCTCGCAGCAATGTTATTCCGTTCACGTCGAGCGCCGTTGCCGTCAAACGGCGCTCGCAGGCAATTCTCGACTTATGGCGGCCGGTACCGACGATATCCATTACGCGAACGTCTGGCCGTACGTTCCCCGTTTATTAAGCGTTTCCACGAATCTTTCGTAACGCCACGGCAACTTCTCCTGATTCTTTTTTTTTCTCTTTTTATTATCGCTCCATCCAGAATCACCGTGCGCGTCGCAAATCGCGAACAACCCCGTCCGATGTCTCTCCGCATCACGAACGACGAAAGGATTACGGCCCCGCGATGGCGTCGTAAACGTCGTGCCGTTTCACGCGCCTCTCCTCTCTCTCTCTCTCTCTCTCTCTCTCTCTCTCTCTCTCTCTCGCCGTCTCTCTCCGGTGAGTGTTTCGACGCCGGCATATTTCGCGAAATATGCGAGCGGCGAAAACAATCAAGCGGAGAGGGAGGATCTCCCGCTTCATCGCCCGGTTGTCGACTTTTCGAGGAGAGAGGGGGAGAGAGAGAGAGAGAGAGAGAGAGAGAGAGAGAGAGAGAGAGAGAGAGAGAGAGAGAGAGAGAAAGTACGCGCGCCCAGGCTACGTACGCGGCTACGTATGTCGCGACGCGCGTAATGCCGCGGAACGACAATAATAACCTGCCTCGTTGCACCGTGTGATACGTATACAGGATGTATCCGGAGTAGAGCCCCGGGGGTATTAGAACAGAACGCAGCGCTTGTTTGAGAATAATTGAGGAACCGCGCGGTAGGGAACTAGATAGCGCAACGTAACGTGAGTAATGCCCAAAGAGGTCTGTCGCGCGTCTATATGTACACGGCGACGTACTATGTACACCATGTATATATATATACACACGCAACACACATATTATATATATATATATATATACATATATACATGTGTGTGTGTGTGTAAATGTTCCCTATATATGTAGAGGGTAGTACAAAGTGATGGTGTAGGAGACGGGGTGGAGATGCTACGACGATGGTGACGATGACGGCGGCGGCGGCGGCGGCGGCGGCAGCGACGAAGTAACAAAGAAGCTCTCGCTGTCACGTTGATAAATTTCGTAGCATAGTTTCGGGAAGTAGCGCGACGCGCGAGTTTCTCCGCCGCTCGGGGAAGATAATTTGGCGGTCGACGTCCTTAATTGGCGAGCAGCGTTATCGATTGCGCGAACACGCCGAGTTAACCCTCGCGGTCGCGTCCTTCTGGATTGAACTCACGAGTGAGCGACTTTGAACGAGTCGAATTGAAATATTTTCGACATATTGTCTCGGCGCTTGAATATCAGGCGCCAGAGAGAAACTGTAAGTAAGTAGACGAAATGCGGAATTTATTTAATGGCTGGAGTTATCGAGATTCGTTCTGCGAGACGGTAATATTCTCGTCTGGATCGGCATCACTCTATGCTCATTCTCGTTATTTTTCATTCACAACACAGTTATTTTTATACACAGGCATTTACTTCCGAACGCGTTAAGAAGAGTCCGCCTCGAGTGGAGCTTTCGCTCGAGGTAATTTCACGGCGAATTCATCGTGGAGCAGATGAAGCTTTTTGCTGCGATTCACATAAACACACGCATCCCATGTCTCTTACGGAAATTAGAAATGAAGGTGGAATTGTCCCGAGCGGGGAGCAGAAAAAAGGGAGTAATTTTTTCTATCGTCACGCGGCGCGCGCTCAGCAGCGTGAACGCGCGTGGCTTAATTTCATCGCGCACGTGCCAAGGGTACAAGTAAATAAAACACGCGCATAAGAGACGGAGAAAAAAGGGAAGAGCGAGGAGGGACGATCTGTCCGTTCCTCCCCGCTCCCCGTCTGTTCTTTGCTCGTCGTCGACGAAACGCGGAAATCACCCTTGGGCGGCTCGTTCGTCCGCGTCGTCGGCGGGAACTCTGTTCGTCGTTTCGCTCGCAGCGATTTGCTCGTCGAAAGAAGCGCTTTTAATGCACACACGCCAACCTCTCATGGCGGTGGAGAAATGTAAACGCGGACAGGCGACGGGGGGATGATGTCTCGTCGACAAGGGTTGTAATACACATCGCCCATCGACGACTACGGATGTGTGCACAGGCCGTCCCTTATTTTGCAGCCTTTGAGTGATAAATATCTCGCCGCTATTTTTGCTTCCTTTATAATAGAACACAGCGGCTCACTCTCTCTCTCTCTCTCTCTCTCTCGATATAATCGCGCAGGGGATTATCGATTGTGTTATCTTTGATGAAGCTTCTCGCTTTTTTACTTTTCATCGCGTCGAATCACGTTTGATCGAAACTCGTCGTTTTTTCACGCTCGAAAAAAGAGGGTAGAGTAGAAGGAAAAAAAAAGATCGAATTCCCGATTTTCAGGGGAACTCTCTGTGGCGCATTTTCACTTCTCACTTCTCTCTATCGCGGAACGATTCGTCACGATATCCCTTCGTGCGCGCGAATTCGCGCGGCCAAGTGGCCGCGATTGAAGTGTGTCGCTCGTCGATTAATAGCGACTATCGCGTTTTCCCCTCATTTTTCCCCGCCACGCTTCGGCATTCGCGAACGGCCGGCAACAGGGACGCACGTAACCGCGCGTCAAGAGCGCGGCGAGGAGAGAGCTTTCAGCGAAATCAATTCCGGACACGGAAGAACCGACGCGACGACGCGCGCTGTGCGTCCACTGAGGAAACAAAACAAAAGTGCTCGCTCGAGCATGGAAACTCGACTCGAGAAATCCGCGCAGCGATAGTTTGCGCGGGGGAAATTCTTGGGATCGCACACGACGAGATCAAACGCGGGCTGATCTCCGCGGAGTGCAACGAAGTCGTCAGCTCGACGAGGGACAATGAGCCGAAATGAGGCGACCGCGCGCGCGACGAAAAGATCTTTTCCGTCGCACGAGAGAAGTCGAAATGAAAAGAGGAAAAATCCGGCGAAAGGCGAGAGTCGCGATCGCTTTCGCTCTTCATTGTAAGGGACGGATGTTCGGGTGGCTTCGAGGTTTGTGAGATATCGGGGGAGGGTTTCCGGTCTCTGGACACCGGTTACTGCGTACCATGGACCAACAGGGACGCCGTGCGGGACGTTTTGGCGGCATCGTTGCTCGCCACGCAAGTATAGTTGCCGTTATGCGCGGTAGACGCGCTCTGTATCCTCAACGCGAGATCAAACTCGCCGATATGATGAGTGGTGGCTTCCCGCGGCTTCAACGGCCTGCCATCCTTCAGCCAGGTGATCTTCAGGGGTGAATCGCCCTCGCTGACCGCGCAGGTCACGTGCACCCGCGCGCCCGCCTGGATATTGGCGGGAAAGCTAAACGGATCGATCTTAGGTGGTACTGCAAATTACAGGAAGCACTAGCTTTATTTTCAGGTGGCGACGACGTGCGTCGTCGTCCTTGTCGTCCTTGTCGTCGTCGTCGTCGTCGTCGTTTTTGTCGACGTCGGCATGGTCGAGGTGTCTAGCGTCGCGTCGCGTCGTGCCGAAAGGAGCGATTGAATCGAGAGGAGTAAGAACCTGCGAAATGTTCCTTTCACGTGTATTTGCGGCTGCGAGTGAACGGACAATTGTTTATGTAATATTCCGACGCGCCGTGCAAGCGGAAGAAGCGATGCTACCGCATGTGCCGCATGCTGGTCGGAGAACGTTGCACACTGGACCAGCTCCAAGTCGTAGGGTAGCATTGATTCTTTCGCTCGTGAGTTGTCCTTCGTTTCTCGCTTGGAAATCATTCTCCGGCAAAAAGATCCGGGCAGCGTGTTTACGCCGCATGACTTACGGCATTTGTCACGCGAGGTTCAACATGGTTATGGAATATATATATCGTTCGTGGAATATTAAAAAATCTACACACGTAAGTGTGCGCACAGACATGCGTGCTGCGCGAATGGCTTTAGCAGCTCGATGTCCTCTCGACTCAAAGGATATTGGTCACCGGTGTGCATGAGCGAAGCTCACAAGACTGTGTGATCCGACATTCTCGGTAATCCTCGCAAACACATTTCATCACATATCCTACCTGCGTGTTTTGCTCGACGTGATGATCGCAGCGTAAAAATCATGCATCTAAAATGGTCATTAGTCCAAGAGGAGATGTCAAGATAACATAACCGATCCGCAAGCGGTATATCTGCGCATCTGTTTCCTCGCGAAAATATTTACGAATTTAGCGAATAATAAATATTTATATAAATAAGTATTTATATAAATAATAAATACTTAAGATACCAGATCAACCCTTACTCGATGGAACAACAGTCTCCCCGAGACGAGATGAAGACGAGTGAAAGATTCAAATCCGAATTGTATCTTTTATTGCCGTCGCGGTAGAAAAAGAGAGATATCCGATCTTCGTGAGTCCCTTTAAAATGAGACCAGAGACTTACAATGCCGAATCTCCTCAGCAATATCTCGTCTCAATTGTCACACGAATTCAACAAAACCCGAGGGAGCGAATGCGTCTTTGTAGGCAGGTTACTTACTAACCCAACGACAATCGCGCTTGTAGCTTCCGCTAAACGCACCGCGACGGCGATAAATTTACAGACACGCGTATTTCATAGACAATACGAATAAACGCGCACGGAAGTCCTCGCGAAAAGTGATTTATCTCCCGAAATACCTCGCTTCGAGGGGGAAGTCTTACGGAAGTCGAACGGGGAGAGGCATCCACGTGCGCGAAAACGGTAGAAACGAAGCGGCCGGGATTTCTTTTTAAATCATAAAGAAAGCTCCCCTCCGTGCGCACTCCGTCATACGAGGAGGAGGCAGAAGAATCCCGTTCGATCTCGGAAATAACGCGCACTTGAGGTACTTCCGTCCTACTCCTATTGTACTACCACGCGGCGACTCACCACTATTACACGCGCGAAGCGCTACAAATTTCCCTGCGATGATCGGCGGGGTGACGCGTATCGAGCGAGCGGAAAAGGGAGAAAGAGGAATGAGAGAGAGAGAGAGAGAGAGAGAGAGAGAGAGAGAGAGAGAGAGAGAGAGGGAGGGAGAGACAGAGGAAGAAAGGCAGGGGGAAATTGTCGTGCTTCGAAATAAAAATCTACATTCGATAAAATGCTCGCTCTATTCCGCACGTAGCTATCAATTTAAAATTCTGATATACCATCAAAACGGTCTCTCAAAGAAAAGAAAGATGCGTCCGCACCGTATTTCATCTCGGTGCGTATCCGAGCTCTTTTATCAAACGCTTATCCGAACTCGACGTATCTTGTTCCGCGCGACTTCTAAATTTTGACGTTGGATACAAAGCGATCATCTCGCTGTTTCATAAGTCGCGGTTATATTTCCCTCGCGGTTCGCGGGTTCGAGGTTCGAGCGTTAAGAGCTTCATAAAAAATCGGAGCTTCGCGGCTTTCGGATTTAACGGCGAGTCCGGGCGCGTGCGGGGTGTGATGTATCGAGCGATTTCTTCCGATAAGTCGACTCGACGTCCTGGGCTTTTCATCGTGAAAGCCTTCGTCGCGATTACGACCGTTGCCGTGCGCGACTTTGCGGCCCCGCGTGTGGACCGCGGGAAATCCCGATAGAACGGATCGACGTCGCTCGCAGGACACTGTTGTTCCAATTTAAACGGATAAAATCGGCGTGTACGGGCGTGTGCGGCGATAGAAAGGGAGAAACGAACAAACGTGCAGGAGCGAGAGACTTTACCTTTGACTTCTATGTGAATTGTCTGCGAGTCGGAGCGACCTTGCTTGTTCTTCGCGGTGCACGTGTACGCGCCGCGATCGGTGCTGCTGTCGACGCGATGCAGCACCAGCGTGCCGTTCTGAGATACCTCCTGACGTCGACTGGTCGGCAATATTTGACCATCTGCGAGGAGAAAATGCATCGTCTCAAACGTCGTGACAGCCATCCGAAGAATGAAAATATCGACGAGCTTTCAAATTTCCGCCGGATCAGTCGGAGCGCTGGCGAATATAACGAGTCGACAACAGTTTAACAAAATACTTTTATGTCGCGTGTCACTGCGACGTTAACGTCCGAGCGTTAGTATATCGCACAGTCTCTCAATCAATTTATTATATCATACAGTTGACATAATTTTGCAAAATTTCAGACGTATGAAATTTTTGTCAAGAGAGCTTCGCACACGACGTCGCTTGCCAAGCGATTTTGCAAGAGTATCGCTTCTCGCCTCGGCGAAGAAGCGCAGATTCCAATTGAATATGGAAATCGTAGCTTACGAAAACAGGACGCTTCGATTTAAATTATGCATTTGCTTTGCGCCGCGTGCGTGGCGCGATTCGCGCGACCGTGGCGCTGCGGAAATGTGGTTTTCCACTGATTTCGCGCCACATTGGCGACGTCACGGTGCAATCGCCTGTTCAATCCGCTTTCATAGCCCGCAACCGACTTTGAAATTGTCAGAGCGAAATCGCCGCGGCGTATAGGCGTGTTCTATAGGTGAATCGGCAGGTGTAAACGCACCTGGTAAATAATTATACCTGAATCGAAATTTTTCACATCGAGCTAGAGAATTTCCACCCGAATACTTACGACATCGTCTTGATAAGAACGCTTCGGACGTCTCTCTCTCTCTCTCTCTCCCCCTCTCTCTCTCTCTCTCTCTCTCTCTCTCTCTCTCTCTCTCGAAGATTTAAAGTGTATTGATAGCGCTAATCCTTATTTTTCGCTCTTATTGAATTCCCAACAAACACAGGGAAAGAAAAGAAAATAGCAGAAACGATGAGAAATTTGTTATTTTATTTAGCCACTTACCGTATTAAAACCGTATTAGATTATTTATATTTTTAGATGATATTTTTGTAAACTGCCAGGAAGGAGTGGAGAATATGCGGCTTATTTGCAACATCAAAGCGCGACAATAATTCGTGATTATATTTCGACTAATTGTCGATCCTTCGATTTCGACATTTGCGGATGTAACGCGAAACCAAAATATCAATTCCGATTTAATCGTGCCTCTCCTCCCAATTGGAACGCGCTATTTCACGTTGCATTATTCGACATTTTCCTATATCTTTGAAAGCCACGGATATATTTCAGGTGGCCAAGTTGTACGGCGAATCGATAAATCTTCCCCGACTGCCGGATATTTTCGTGAGTCCTTAAAAAGCATTGTGTCCGTAGTGTTTAATGGGCCAAACGGCCGTGGGTGGTCGCGCGTCGTCGCGACGCCGACGACGGAGGTTGGGGCGGAAAGTTGGTGCAGCGATCGTTCGAAAGTTTCGCGAAGTCGAGTTCATCATTACGAGGAGGAACGCTGGAAGTTCGTCGCCTCGGGACGACCGCGACCTCGGTCGAAATAAAAGGGTTCCTCCACCCTCTCGGTATTGCTCGTCGCTCTTCTTTGTCGAGGGGCGCTGGAAGGCCGGGAAAAGCTCGGAAGAAGCTTGCAGGAATGCCGTTCGCTCGCTCGCTTGCCTCGAGAGAGACGTTCCGCGAGGACGAGGGAAATTCCACGGCGTGGCGTGACTTTTCCGGTGGCCTAAGACGCGGGGCCTAAGGCGCGGCTGTTAACTCATTTACGTATCCTTCGCGACGTCCCGAGTTGAATTTTCATTTCCGTAGTCGTTAAATTCCGCTGGCCAGCCTCTTGATTGAACAAATACAAGGCAACGCGTTAAAGAGCGGAGATAAACTAAGTTAAGCCATCGGAGCGCTGCGAACGCTTACGAGCTTTCGGTGAAAATTATCAGATCCCGCATCTCGCAAATTTATATTTGCGTTCGAGAAAACAAAAGCATATTTTACCGAAAAGTACTCCGCGTGTGCACAGTGACCGTCCGTCGAGAGGCTCCGGCTCAAAAGCACTCCGCACTCAAAGGGTCAAAGTTGGAACCGCGAGACCGCGTTTGCGATTCACCCGATAAAACCGCGAGGTAATCGCGCGGCGTGCTGCTGCGCGATATTCATCGCAATTTCGCACTCCGCAAGTTCGAGTGCGAGCTCGATCGAGAGCAACGAGGCTCGGCAGTTCACGGCTAAACGAAAAAGCAGCAATTGTCGGCGGTGAGAAAGCGGTAAGTTCTCGAGGTAAGAAGAGAGACGGAGTTATCGAAATGCGTTTGGACCGCGCGCGTGGAACCGCGCGACAAAGCGGGCCTCTTTAACTCTTTAACGCCCGATCTTTTTTTTTATAAGTGTTTTAAGAATAAAATTTGAGTTTTTTTGAAGTGACAATCAAAAAAAAATATCAGAATTTTATATCTACGAAAAACTACCTTCTAAATAAATGAGTATATGAAGTTTCCGCTTTTCGTTCGTTGGTTTCGTTAGTTTGGTTCTTTTTATCGTTCGTTTTTTGTTTATTGGTAAATATCACTTGGATCCTAAAAGCATATACGAAATGAACAACCTATACAGAGAAAAATGAAGGGTAATCTATACGACGTAACTCTGACAGTCAGCTTGACATTTTTCAGCTGAAACTTTATTATGTTTGTGAGTGAAGTTTATCATTCAGAGCGTCAAGCTTACTATTTCAGAAGAATATCACTTATAGATCACCATTTAGATAGTCAATCGTCCCTTCATTTCTCGCCGCATAAAAAACTGTAGGTCACCAGGTTTCACGAAAATAGGTTGATTTTTTTATTTTCGTGTCCATCATATTGTTACGTCCTGTGGACTCCGCGCACTCTAGCGCTTTTTTGATAAATGAGGAAAATTGAATTTATTATTACTTATTATATGGCTGGATGCGCTCAGGCATGTTACCGCACGACGCGATCTCTGGAAGTTTCGATGCTCTGGAAATATTAACAATCTTGAACCAACTCCGATCTTGTTTCCCACACGCTTAGTCAACGATAACAGTATCGCGACATCCTTCTTAGAAATATCGATATTTCCTTCTTAAGATTGCTGCCACGTTTTTTTAAACAAAAGACTCTCGAAAACCTCTTATTGCCATATGCATCCTATCTCCTACAAAGTTATCTTAAAGACACTGCAACGCATTTTTAACCCCCACCTCTAAAAAAAACATTCGAAGCACAGTCCTATGACCATATTTGGGCATGAAAATTAGATTTCCGAAACAATTCCCTAAAACCCCACTCTCTCAACCGAGCTGACGTTTTGAGAAGAGCCAAAAGGCCAACTCGACCGACCCGCAGCCAGGAACAGAAGCTTCTTTTCAGCACCCCTTCAGGGTTCTCCTAACAGCCTAGCCTATTAGTGGCTTAAACAGATCAGTGTTTCTTCAGTCGTTAATTATTCTGTGCAACGATCTCGTGCATTCTTGGATCATTGCGAGCAATCCTGCCGAAACCAGCTTCCTATTCTTGGCGCAGAACTTGAGTCATCCACCCTCGCAGACCCGCAGCACTCTTTATTACACTCTTCATTTCCGACAAATAGCGTAGATCCAGCAGTAAGTTATTTACACTTTCTTTTACTTGAGTGACCCCTTTCCTTTCACTTTTCTTCTTTTCTTCTCTCCCTTTTCCTTTCCTTTCCTTTTTCTTGCCTTTTTGTTTGCCTCTTGGCATCCCTCCTTAATTGTGAAATCCGGTGTCAGTGGTCCAATCTTGTCGATCTCAATCGGACATAACGAACACGGAATTTTACTCAGACTGCGATTGTTTATGCATACGTATGTATACGTACACATTATAAAATCTTACAAATTTGATTTCATTGTGAACTTCCGCTTAATCATCAATAAAACAAGTTATCTGTAATTGTAAGCCAATCACGTTTTCCAACTAATTATTCTCAACAAAAAATTCTCCCTTCCCTCAACTGTCGCTCACGGTCCTGTCCCAGGTAAAAGGATTCAGTTCCTTGATCTAAATAAAGGACCACCGACGTACGTCCGCGCCAGATAAAGGGGTCATTCCGATCCTTGATCTGCACCGCAGACTTGCGAGTACGTCGGAGCTTGTGAAAGCAAGCGTCAAGTTGCGTTCCTCCTCCAGGACGTAACAATATTGGATTCGCCATTTTGAATTTCACATTTTGCATCTGAAAAAGCTTCCAAATGTATAAAATTATAACAGATATCAATATATTGATTTATAGTGCACTTCTAGATGTCAGTAACAATGCAGTGACTATTGCCTACTTGGAATTTGAACAAAACATGTTATCATTAAAACTGAGCTAAAAACAGACTAAATCGAATCTGCATACAATCTATATACCATTTTTTAGACGAAGAATTCACCTTTATAGCAGTGTAAAAAAACGAAAATATCACCTTTTTTGACTAAGTCATGGATTCTTCAATGCGTTTCTGGTAACTATAGTTACCAGTAGGCGTTAAAGGGTTAACTCGACTTTGTCGGCCCGCGTTCGTTCCGTGAACAATCCGGCCGGGCCGCGTATTGTCATTCGCACGTACACGACAGTAGTGGCCAATATGTCGAGCGACTTGTTTAGACCGTACTTATATACGTCAATATCTCGACTCACAGCGGATAAGAGACGTTATTTTATCGGCCAAGAAGCACGGAAGGGGGAATAGAAGAAAGTCGGTAAGAGCAAAACGAGCTTGAGATACGCGGCTTTCGGCGGCCAGAGTTTCTCCGCCAAGATGGAGATATCGAAGTATCGGGACGGGATAATATAAACCCGGCGGGTGAAATTGAGACGAATATAATGCAACGGCGCATCGCGCGTATATCACCGGTGCGTATTCGAAACCTCTGACGGTCTTGATGATGGCAGTCTCGCGTTCCAAGCTTTAATGAAGTACTTCGACTTTCGGGGATAGAACGCACAGGGCGTGAGAAGTCAATAATCAATATCCGTATCGTGGAGGTTAATTATGTCTTGAAATTTTGCCAGGATTTTGATTACAGGCACGCGACTTTGGCCGAATTATGTCGAATCGATTTCGTAAAGTAGCGCAATAACGAACGTGCAATATGTAAAATGACGATGTGAAATAAACAATTTATGTCCTTTGAAACTGTCCACACGAGGATTTTTACCTTGACCTGACTTGAGTTTTATAAAAAAAAAAGCAACGTCGCAAATGCAAATATATTCCTGTAGCATAAGTATGAGATAACATAAAATATACAAAAGCGCACAAATTGAATAAAGTTGCCACAAGCTTATCGGAATGTAATTTTCCACGTCGAGACGCGTCGTAATTTCTCGATAACCAAAGAATCAAATAATTCAATTTTGCGATAGAGATCACATAGGGTACAGCAAAACTCGTCGAAAAAGCGCAATGAAATAACAATGAAAAAACCAAAATTTATGGATAGAAACAACGTATCGCGACATATCAAGCTCTTCATTCGACCAGCAGTGCAAATCAATAGTAATTTAATAACCATCTATTGCTGCTGCAAAAAAGATTAAGTATTAAAGGGTTGGCGCGAATGTATCGCATTATAACCGCGATGTAAATTTGTTACACAGCAATAATATGAAATACTTTGCTGTTCATTCATCCATTCGTTTAAATCAGTCAATTTGTACAACTAATGTAATTAACGAACTGAAAAAAGTATTATGTATACGTATGTAGTAAGTATTATATGTATGTATGTACTATATATATAATATATATATATATGTATATAAATATATGTATATATGTGCACGTGTGCGCATATATGTGTATAAAATTCTCCTTCAGTTCGTTAATTACGTCAATTTGTAAAATCGATTAATTTAAACGAATACGTGGATAAACAACGGCGTTTGACATTGCTGTGTAATATAATAAATATACATGCACATGTCTCTTGTACATAATATCAATTTTTTCAAATTCTTCAGATGAATGTCGAGAGACGAGGTAGCTACGTAACCGCCAAGAATGTGTATAAAATTCTCCTTCAGTTCGTTAATTACGTCAATTTGTAAAATCGATTAATTTAAACGAATACGTGGACAAACGACGGCGTTTGACAGTGCTGTGTAATATAATAAATATACATGCACATGTCTCTTGTACATAATATCAATTTTTTCAAATTCTTCAGATGAATGTCGAGAGACGAGGTAGCTACACAAGGCAAGAATGGTGAAACAAAAAGCGCCGCCGATTGACACGAGATAGCGAACCTTTTTCCCAGGTGATGCTGGCGATCGGGAAGCCCGCGACGGGACACTTGATGACGGTCGTCTCGCCGGCCACTGCGGCATAGTTGCCCATCGCTCGTACATGAGGCAGCCCGTAAATATTGAGCCGAGCTGCGTGATGCGCTCTCGCGACGCGGTTCACCGCCGAACACCTGTACTCGCCGCCGTCCTCCACGCGCACAGCGCTTATGTTCACGTGGGAGATCACGTCGCCGTGCACCGTCACGTACTGGCCTATCATGAATCTGCAAGCAAATCGCCGCTGTTCCGCTAGCCCATTCTCCGTGATCGCCAGCCGCGATTTCTCCCGCTGACTCTCGAGAAAACACGTTCACCAAACTTCCTCTACGAAGCGCTTCGGTATTGTCGACGTACCAGCGTCCATGTCGCTTTATTCGTTGTGATTCATATTCGAATTAAACGTTAGTACGTGGGGCGAGAGGGGAGGGAGGAGGGACGCGCGAGTAAGAGCCCCAGGAAACATTCACGTTGCACTTTTCTCGCCCTCGAAATTCCGCCTTTGCTCCCTCGAGACGCGAGATCCCCTTGCCGCGTCGAAATTATTCTTATCGCGACCCGCTCCCGGCGATAATCGGCTGGCGGAAACCGCGGGAACGCGGAATTACAACCCCGTCGTGGGTTATGCTCAACTTACACGGGCGTCCGTTAAATCCATCGCTCGGAATCGGCCGGCTTTTAAAAACGTCCAGACTGAACACCGTGATTGGTAATTTTCCTCTCAATTGGTTCAGAGAATCGAAGCCCGCGGGGGCCTATCGGGCTCTCTCACGGGATCCGCCTCCGCCGGATGGAAGCTCCGTATACCGATTTCCCGACAATCTCGCGTAATACCCCGGGGTTAATAACCGCGAATAATCCCACGTACGTCGTTCGTCCGATTTTTGGTGCCATAAACTTCCACATCGGCGAGAAGACGGCGAAACGCCGCGCCGGCTAGATCGAGTTTCGGGATTGTGTCGCGCTCGTCGCTCGCGCGCGAGCGCGCGCGTGCTCCGTCTCGCGAGAAGAAACACCGAGCGAGGGAAACTGCTTGTCCTACCTGTCGTTCTGCGGAAGAGGAAACCCGTCCAGAGTCCAGGAGAAGTGCGGCGTAGGGTTGCCCATTGCGATGCACTTCAACGACACCGACGGACCCGGCTGCATCGTTTGCTCGATGAACTTGTACAGCAGTTGAGGCGCTGCGTCTATAAAGTGAGACAGATTTGTTGCTATCGGGAGGGAAACGTCGCGGAAGAAACAGAGAGGAAGAATAATAGATCGAAAGGAAAGAACTCAAATATGGAGACTTTGAGATAATGAAGAAAATTGACCGTTACGCTGATAAAATAGCGAATTAACTCCAATTGATCTGTGAAACCAAGTGTAATTATTATTCGTTAAAACGCTTAATCGTTAAAACAGTTAATGATTACATTCGGTTCCTCGGCAGGCTCTTGCTTATCTTACGTTTCGTACATTTGTTTAATTCCCCGGAATCGCAAAATATGCAGGCAAGTCAAAGTGCTGCTTGAGATATCTTCTTAATTTGTGAATCTAGAATGCGACAGTGATGGCAGTTCAAAATAACGAATTGTACGACAGCTTGAAGTTTATTCGCACATGGGTTTTTCTCTCGCGAAATGTCTCTCTCCTTCCTCCTGCTTTGTAGAAGCTTGGAAAACATTTTTAGGCTTCCATCGAACAGTGAAGCCATCGTCGATGCGATCTTCTCGCATCACCGATTGACAAAGTGCCGGTAGGAATGATTAAAAATCGCAATGATTTTACAATAACAGGCAAAGCATTCACTTTCTTCTCGGCGAATTGCCCAACAATATTACCACAAAGGCAAGCCGCATCAGTGCGCAGCGACCTGCATTTGGAATTTCGAAATTGCGGCACGCCTCGCTTAAATCCACCCTGTATATACGCGCATAACTCGCACAACCAGCGCGGGAATATTCGTGGAAAATCTCCGTGCGATAGTCGGGATTTTCTTCAAATTTACCTCTCTCGGAGAGAGAGAGGGAGAGAGAGAGAGAGAGAGAGAGAGAGAGAGAGAGAGAGAGAGAGAGAGAGGGAGAGAGAATTTCTCTTCAGACTGTTCTACAAGTATATTCTCCATGCAAACACTATCTCCAAACAAGCGCGATTCCCGACCGAGCTAGACAAAGATCTACCAATAAATTGTAGAGGCTATATCGGTAAATCTAAAACTGATCACGAGATTACTCCTATTAACCATAAATCTCAAAGTCTCGCCCTTTTCAAATTGTCGGCACTTTTGAGTCGATGGACAGATGCGACATTCAACGGGATCGGGAGAGAAACTCCACCTCACTCGCTAACTTGTCAGAAATAAAATCTCTCATTCGAAACAATCGAGAATTTACTCAAAGTCATAGTTCTCGTCTCGTTTCAAATTACGTACAATTAATTGTATTACAAAAAAGATCGATTCGCTGGCGGTTGACGAAAGCAGTAGCGGAGCGGGATGAAGGACAGGTGTATTTAAGAACATTTAACAACAACAACCAGTCGAGCTTCTTGAGACTCGACGAAAATCGACAATCGGCACAGTCAAGACGCAGAAGCGAATACAGCAATCGGAGCGAATTGGTTACAGGCGAGGCTGGAGCACAGCGGACTCACTCTTCAATTTCGAATGAAAATACTCACTCGACGAGGGCGCAACATTCAGCCGGTATGAATGAAAAGCGGCACCCGGGTGCCGCTGGATTTTTCGCGGCTTTCGGCGAAATTCAAGGAGCGGAAGAACGACCTCGGCGATCCCCCCCGAGCCAACACGGAGAACGCGAGAGAGCGGCCTGCTGCGCTCGCGACGAAACGTCGGCTTTTCACGCGCCGCGCTCTCGCGCGCACCTGAATCAGGTGCGTGCCGACGCGCTGCGCGCACGCATACTACGGTGGCCTGCGGCGGGCATCGGCGTGGAAATGGCCCTGGCTCGCCGCAAGGCGGAGGTATTATGCACGCAACATTTACATGACAAGCCCGATGCGCGCGGGCGGAACTATCGATCTGCGGTTTGACGCCTGAACTCGAGTGCCGCCCGGTGAATTAACCCCAAATTATAGAGCCGACAATAACCCGGACGGGCGCAGGTTGAAGAGGCGACGGCGAGGGCGGTTCGGCAGGCTAGGTAGGTAGAGTAGGTAGGTAGGTAGGTGGGTAGATATAGTCGGCTTCGTTGGTTGGTTCGAGGCGGCTGTTTGCTCACGGTGTAAATCAGAATGCGCTATTGCACGCGGCTTGTGCCACGCCCCGGTTTTGCGAGGTCCGCGCGCATTATCGCGCGGACAGCGCGCCGTCGTCATTGTTGCCGCCGTCAGCTCGACGATGAGTCGAGTCAATTGTATTTTCACCGGGGCGAGGGCGGTGCAGCGAGAGATAGAGGGAGAGAAAGGGAGCGAGGGGGCGAAGGGAGAAAGAGAGAGGGGGAGAGAGAGAGAGAGAGAGAGAGACCATCCCTCCACCTCCGTACACACAGGGTCGCTGTGTAACCGTGGAAATTCACGGATTGAATTTCCGAGATGTGCACAAACCGGATCTCCGAAATGTGTGGAGTGGATTTACGAAGTGTGTGTGATCGAGTTTCTAAACGGCGACGCCCGCGCCGCGGCGAGACGGGGGTGAGATCCTGCACTTGCCGGCTCTTCCAAGGGGAGGTCTCGTGCCCGCACGCGGTAATCCACTAGAATCTCCGCGCTCCGCGACAATTAATATATCGTCTCGTTGCTTCTAACATTCTCCTCGCAGGGATTACTGGCGAAGACACAAAGCGCGCGCCGGTTCGAGTTTCGGGCTGGGCTGAAAATAGGATCTGAGACTGACTTTTGAGTTCGATGACAGCGTGAGCGAAAGCGGCACAAATACCATCCGCGTCAGACTCAGTCTGGTTACAGGCTATTTCCCTTCGCGATGAATCCCTCCGTCTGGACTTGGCTCCATTAAGGAAAGACACGATTTGCGCTCAAGAGAAAGCCCAACCTTCGCTCGCTCGTCACTCAAAGACTATTAACGGCGGTCCCGTCCGAAATCAGTCTGCGCGCGGACTCGATCAAAGGACCCGTGGCTCCATTTTTCTCCGACACGCAACAGCGTGAGAGCGTCTCTCACGCTCTCTCGCTGTCGATGCGCGATGCACAGTATGTCGACAAAATAACGGAACTTTTTAAATAAAAAAAAAAGCAGTTAGTTATTTTGCCAAAATTATTTCTTTTTGTTCAAAATACATCCCTTCAGCATCAACACCGCTGGGCACGTTCAACCAATGTTAGTATAGATTTTTTTATGTCGTTTCTCGGAATCGCCTCAATGACCCTCGTTACGGCTTCTTGGACTTGTGTAACACTGTCATAAAACGTTCCTTTCGTGGCCAGTTTGAGTTTCGGGAATAGGAAATACACACACGGAGATAAATCAGGCGAATACGGAGGCTGTTGAAGCACACAGACTTGTTTTCTCGCCAAAAATTCACGAACAGCGACGGTCCAGTGAGTGTGGCGCATTATCGTGCGACAAAAACCAACTTCCCGGCGCTCGATATTCGGGCAAAATTTCGTGAATCATGTCTTTGACCGTATTTAATTCCTCCGCTATCCATCTCACAGTCGAGTTCGCATCGTAGGCGATCATTTCACGCACTTTTTCCACCAACTCGTCGCGATTTTTTTTTCTCTGGCCGACCTGGCTTTGGGTCGTCTTCCAAAGCATCACGACCGTCCTGGAATCGCTTATACCACTCGAACACACGTGTACGGGATAAACAATCATCACCATAAACTTTTCTCATCGATTCAAATGTTTCTGTAAAAGTTTTACCGAGCTTGAAACACAATTTAATATTAGCTCTTTGCTCCATCGTGTTTTCGTGAAGTTTCTGTGAGGTGACAAAAGGTACTGTCGCTTTAAGCGCTACAACTTCGCAATCCGTTGATCGATTCTAACGATGGCGGTCTCGTTTTGTAGAGGAGATATACAGCTTTCAGATTGTATATTGTTTCAATAGATGGCGTTAGTAGTTTTCTTTAAATTTAAAAAGTTCCGTTATTTTTCCGACATACTGTGCATCTATCCAGTTTGAGCGGGCGATACACACGTCGATCGTGTGTATCGCTTTCACGCTTTTGCCGCCGATCGACATAATCCTTGGATGCAGATTTGCAGCGGCCGTGCGCGATTCACCCCGACGCGGTCGCGTCGCGAGTGCATCCGCGCGACTTCGCCGCGCGAGCGATTATTCGCGAGCACGCGCGCGTCGCGCTATTATACGCCAGGCTTTGTGTCATTAATGCATGTGGACAACGAACAGCAGTCGCGATTCATCGCGACCGCGATGCCTGGGACGCCCGAGCGGTAGGAGGGCGATGATTCCTCGTTATTTACTGGGCCGGGCTGGGCGCCGCGCGATTCGACGAGCGTGTCGGTGCGCCGTAAACAAAGTGGAAGTTTGCCAGGATCAAGGCCGGAAAATTTATTTAACTCCGCGCATGGGGCCGGCCCGAGCGTGTTTAATATCGCGTTATCGTGACATTCACGCGGAAGGGCGTAAAGAGCATCGCGCCCGCCGATATTGTCCGCGCCGCGCCAATCACGGCGTAATCGGGGGAGGAAGAGTATATCGCCGTGGTTGTATCAGCGGGTTGTTTAAAAGAAAGAAAATCGATGTTGACGCTATTACGCGTCCAAGTCGAGCCGCCGGCGCCGTCGCTTGCCAACCGGTAATAGCCGCGCCAACGTGTAAATATTATTAAAGGGAAAAAGGAGCAAAGAGATATCGTCGAGCGATGCGGGTAGCGCAGAATTTTCGTGGAGATTCATCGAAAACATAGCTTGACGCGAGACACATCATTGTTCTCAATCAATATCATACAGAGAACAGAAAAGTGTTGAGACAAACGTATTGTATTTTAAAGCGCTGTTATCTTTCTATAAACTGTTTTGAGTCGGGGAACGAAGAAGAGAGATATTATAAGATCATTAACACCGATTAACACCTCAAGCTCTGACGAGCGAGCTTTATGCAAATGGTCGCGTTATAATTAATATCTACATGACGAGTAAGAATAAAAGCAGATATACGTATTGCCTCGCACGAGTACAAAGGCGAACGTAAATTCGGCCATCACTCGCTGATGCGCGGCCGCCTTATACATATATATTACGCTCCCTTCGCCTAATCTAGCAAGACACAGCGAATCGCTAATCCGGGATTAGTTAAGCCCGACTATCGGTGTGCCCGAGGCCCTATTACATCAACGTCGGTTAGCACTAACCGCGGTTTAAAGCTGCCCTCTCTCCATCAGCATTATACCTGGATTCGCGTCCCAGAAAGAGAGGGGAAATTGTTAAGTGGAATTAGCTACTCCAGATCGTGGACGCGGCAGTCAAGACGTGAACACGTGACATTGAGGGGGGGGGCTGGCTAATGATTTTTCATTATTATTATTACCTTGACTTTTTTGCTGTTAAGAGACACTAAAAGCGTCTCGTATGAAGCCGTCGCGGCGTTTTATATCTCGCTTCTCGCGCGGTTCCAGCCTTAATCGAACGATACGATACGGCTGCTTGCGATTAGGGCGCACGAAACGGCTGCGAGAGACGATGGAGTACCGAGAAGAGGATTTGATTCGATATAACAGTCGATGTAAAAGTTCCAATAAAACTGCCGCGGTAAAGCTGGAAGAATGCCAGAGCGGCCCGCCTTCGATCATCACTCACTCTCTCTCTCTCTCTCTCTCTCTCTCTCTCTCTCCTTAAAGGGGGTTGTATGACTTTCCTCGCCACGAAACCCGCGATGATATCGGAAAACATTTTATTCGTTGTACGATACAATTTGAAAGATGTACATACGAAGAAAAACGAAGCGCCCACATCTTTTTGAATTTTTTTAGATTCAATCGTACTTTGAACTCTTGTTCGCCTCGAGCCTCGATCCTTGAAATTATTTCACTCGTACGCGGACAAACACCCCATCCCCATCCATAATGCATGAGGCACAATAATGGATGCACAATAAAGTCGCACGCAATCTCGAATTTACATGAACGCGCAGGCGTTCGCGCGTTTCGTGTACTCCCGCAGTGTATCGCCGCACGTAAAAATCGGTCGTTAAAAATTACAATCGCGACGGTGAAGGACTTCGCTTTCGGCGGCGACGCTGATTCAGTTACATTTTCATTTGGCTCGCGCTCAAAAGTGCCTATTTCGTCGTGAATCAGCAGTTTCCCACCTAGTTTCGCCGGCGCGTCCCATTGCGCGCGTTCCTTTGTTCCATCGAACGAATCGTGAAAATACCAGCGGCAACAATTCCCCCCCCCCTCTCCTCCCCCGCCCGCGAACCGTATATATTTTCCTCTCTCACCCCCCTCGCGATTCGCGTCATCACTCTGTCCCAGCTTCCCGCCAGTTCCAACGTGGTTTACGATCGTTACGGAACGTCGTCTCTTTGATTCTTTCCTTTTTGTTACGTAAGAGGATTACCGCGCTGTCCAATTATTTCGCATTTCGCATTTCGCAACGACAATGACGACGACGGCGACGACGACGATGACGATACACGCAAATCGCATTAAAACAAACTCGCAAATTGCTCGAGAGGGCCTCCAAGCAACACTCGCGGCGAATGAAGCGACAGTTTTCGTGAATGAATAAATCGCGCGCGAGAGTCGTGACTTGCACTTTGACTAAATATGCATCGCAACGAGTACACGTGTATACGTTATATTCTCGAACAAATATATGGCACAGCAGAATCGCGGCTTACTGAACTCATATTGCGAGCTCATATCGCATTTGAAATAATTTATTTTTATTCCCCCTCTCTCTCTCTCTCTCTCTCTTTCTCTCTCTCTCTCTCTCTTCCCCTCTTTCGTTCTCTCACTATCTCGCTCGCGCCCACGTGGAAAAGGAAAAAGTCGGAAAATGCCAGTCGGGATGCGCCAGTGTGCGTTACCGACGATTTAAAACGCGATCTCGCCGTTCCATCGGCGTACGCGCCCGCGGGGTGTTCCACTTTTCGATGCTGCCGGCAGCTTTTTCACTGCGATATCATTTAATTGCGATAAAAACGATCCGTGGAATTTTCATATATTCCATTTGCAAAAAAGGCGAAATATTTCGGACATTTTGTTTGCGAATTTGATGAGCGATACTCCGATTTATCAAACACACGTGTGAAAAAGGAATTGGATTTCAGTGAATAACGAATAACCTATTTAGTATACATTAAAGCGGACACCGGTCGGAATTGAAGGAATAACAATGTCTACGTAACTCCAATTTCTTGTATGGCTATTGTTTCGACGTAGGATGTCTGCGTATAAAGGCGAAATGACAATCCACCGAAGGAGACGAGGCTTTTTATGCTTATCTTCATCCAGAGTTCGAAGCTTTGGTGGCTTTATCTGCGTTTACAAAAGAGAAGGATTTTTCTAAAAAAGAGAGTTTTAGAGAAATGTGCGCGCGTGTGTGGTTTGAATAATTCGCAACGTCTACTCGATCGTTTCACAGACGATCTCATTCTAAGCGTCACAGAAGTGACTGACTTGTACTACTTTTCAGGAGCGCAATTCGACAAGCTTGTTCTTGAGGGCTTTCGTTCTCTTCGTTTAATCTTCTATCAAATTATTTATATCAAGCTCAATTGTATTCTATAAAAATTTAGAATATTTACGAGACATATCTTCGATACCAGTCGGATAATTTCATTTATAATTCGTTTAATCGGGACGAGGGAAACAGCGAGGACAAATGCGACGGTCCGACAGCTCGCATTCGTTCTCGCTCGCTTCGTGTGCGCAGTTACCTTAAGACGGCTGAGAAAGCGACATCGGTCGTTTAAGGTAATGGATTATGTCGCGCGAAAACACCGTCCTCGTTTCAGCCGAGTTTAAAGACGACGACGACGACGACGACAACGCGACGATGACTGCGAGGATGAGAACGACGAGGACGGAATATTCGCGTCCAGCTCGCCATTCGTCTTGGCCCGCGTCTTCGTGCACGCAGCGCGAAACTTCTCCATGCCCGTTTTCACCGTTCATCCTCTTTCTATTCTCGTCGATCGACCAACCGACCGACCGACCGACCGACCGATCGAGCGAGCGAGCGAGCGAGCGAGCGCACCACCCTCGTCCACCCTCTTTTTCCTTCACCTCTCCCCGACTAAGACAAATGGCACGTATTTATTTCGCGGCACACCGGCTAGTGGATTTCTCCTTTCTCCATTATGCATCGCCCTCATTAAGCATTTCTTTCACTTTTTCCTTCCCTTTCATCCCCCTTTTCGTCTTGGGGCAAGCACAAGCAATGTTTTCCCTTCTCTCCGTTAAGCCCTTTGGCGGATTTTGCCCGCTCGGAGGCATCGCGCTCCCCCACGTTGATCTGTATGCGAATGCACAGGCACGTCGCGAGAACGCCTAAGTTCGGAACAATCGACTCGCGGCGATGAAGGAATTCGATTGCACCTATTGAACGAGGGCTCGGTCAGGTACGAGGCGGAGAAAAGGGTGATATACGTCCCCGAGAACGCCCCCGGACATTTCTCTCGCACGTGCGGGAACCTTGGACTCGGACGGCAATTTCCGGGCTTAATTCTTAAATGCATGATTTCGCCGATTCGTGTGAAGCGTGTGTGTGCGCGCGCGCGCGCGCGCACGCGCGTCCGTGTATAAATACCACTCTTTTGTTGGAAATTAACATTTAGTCGGCGTAAAAATCAACAGAAGGATTTAAAATAATTTTTTCGTTCGTTGAAATACGGCGCGAATTTATTGTCGGAATTCGGCGATATTGGACACGTAAAATTTCAATGGAAGGAAATACAGACGAAATTATATATGGTCTGTCGGAAAATCGCGGCGCTATATGATTTAAGAGTCAGCCGACGCCGAAAAAATATACCCGATACGGAAAATATTTAATCATTGGCATTGCTTCGAAAGTTTTTCGCTCGAAGAGAGAATTCTTCATGAAGATTATTCATGTTTCCTCCGCTCGTTAAAATGTATTCGCTCACTCTCGTAGTTCGCGTATTTGTGCGAATTACGAGATATCGACAAATACTAATTAATATCGCAACTTTGATACTTCAAAGTATTTATCTTTTCGCTTGTTTAGATTTCGAAACAGATTGGCTCTGGTTCTTTCATGCTTCTCGTCCTCTATGTTCTCTCCTTGTACATTGAATAATTAATCCACGGTGCGTTGGAAATACACTTTATCCTTAATTAAAAAAAAAAATATCGCCATTTAGTACCGTAATAAGGCGGCTTCCGGAAAATGCGTCTAGGTATTTAAGGAGACTTACTTTAGAACAGCCGGTAAAAACTAAGTAAGGTCGCAAAAAAGTGAAAGAAGGAGAGAGAGAGAGAGAGAGAGAGAGAGAGAGAGAGAGAGAGAGAGAGAGAGAGAGAGAGAGAGAGAGAGAGAGAGAGAGAGAGAGAGAGAGAGAGAGAGAGAGAAGGGACAAAACTTCGGCAATAGAGAGTCTCTCGCCCCTCAGTTAATGGTGTACCGTTAATAGCCTTAATTTAGCCTTATTATTTCCCGGAGGAAACTTTCATAAAACTTTCGCGAAAGTTACGCGGAGGCTCGCGTACGCGCACGCGCGCGCTTATGTTAATCCATCCCCGACTCGTGTGTGCTTCCTCAAACACACTCGCTATGCATGTACACTCGGGATATCTCAAGCATGTCCCGGTTTACGTGCCTCGGACGAAAGCGAGAATTAGAAGCGAAATTAAAAGAAGAACGCGCATGATGTACAAATTGCGTCTGCGCGGCGCAAAAAAAGCATGACATTTAACTGCATATTCGGCGTAACTTGCTGTAAGCTCAAATACATTTTCGAAATTCAGCGAATTCCCCTCGCTGATTCTTGAATGTTAATTAATTTAATTTATAACGGCTCGCGTGTTTTCGGCAAAATGATATTCGACAAACTATATTCGATAAACGGTTCGTACGAAAACAATGGCTCTCGGTTGCCTGCGACTATGTAGGGGGAAGGTCCGATTATATTCGTGGAGGAAGGCAACGCGCGCGCGCGCACAGGAAGGAAACGTGAGGGCGAATTTACCTCCCAAGCGTAATTCGGCCGTGGCTTGCACCATCTCGTAGTCGTTTTTGGCGAAGCACTGGTACATCCCTTTGTCGTCTCTCACGATGGAAGATATGCGCAACGTCGAGCCGTCGTTACCCGTAATTTTGCTCCTACCCGAAGATCCTTCTCTCACCGGAAGACCGTCCTTCGCCCACGAGATCACCGGATGTGGCTGACCGGTGACGGAGCATTGAAACTCCGCATCCTTCCCTAGGTCCACAGTCACCTAAAGTCCACAGGAAATACGCTATATGCTAATATCCTGTGTAATATTGTATAATGTGTTCTCGTAGTAATGGCAACATGTAACGCGATATCATTATTGATATATATTTAATACTCGCCCTGTAATATAATACAAATAAAAATTAATGCACTATACACGCGTAGAATATCATATAATATTTGCGACATTGATTTCGTCATATTTTATGTGTAAAGTTTAATGTATATCGTAGAATATACGTGTACGTGAGGCATGATGTATAAAAAGAATTCTTTTTATCATCAATCAATCGCGATTTGCAAATTTCAATTTAAAAAAATTTTTTAAATAAACTTGCAAGGTGTATGAGGGAAAAAGAGGGGGAGAAAGAACGAGATACAGAGAAAAGGGGAGGAAGCGTAGCTTCGGTTTAGCGAAAGCCTGCGCAACAAGAGTATCCTGAGAGCGGCAGGATGAAAGAAGTTTTAATCGGCAATTATTCAGTTGGTACAATTAGAAAGTCGACGAGAATATGATCTCCGTGCGGATTCGCGAGTCTACATCCGGTTACATCGGGTCGTAATGCGCGTACCGACGAGAAGAGTGCAACTACACAGTCGCCGTATATCGAATTAGGAATTGGACGAACGCGCCTCTACAATTAATTCAAGTGGCTCGCTGGAATTTCCAATTCCGCATTCGACAAGTTAATTTAATCATCCGCCCTTTGAACGCGCGTCGTATCCGTCGCTGTATAAAAATATCGGCGTAATTGAAATGCAGATTAATAATAAAACCGTTTTTTCGGCTCAAGAAGAACTCGCCGGAGTGATTGCAAATTTTCTTCCCTCCTATCGGACAAACATTCCATTAAACTCCACACACACACACACACCGCATCCTCCGCAAATAATTAGATATTAATCCGCAACTCCGATAAACGAGTTTCTCGTTATGTGCCTGACAAGATGTAGACTCGCGCCTCCAACGATATCCCCACCCTCAATATTCAATATCGTGTCAAAGCTATCGTAATCCAATGGGTAATCATAACGAGCGCGCTAACGATCGCACTAGACCGATCAGAGCTATTCTACACTTAATTGAATGCTGCGGGGGGTAAGTAGATAAGACCATGCGCATTCAGACAGGGGTGAGTATTAGAGATTCGCGGAATAATATGAGGTGATCCATTAAATCGGCCTCCCGCGGAATTTCCATATCCATCTTGAGCCGCTTAACTTGACGGCGATCGAACGCTCGGGATCCTTTGATCCGGAGTAGAATCGGTCTTGCGCATTATTAAGGATGCTCGTTTACTTCAAGGGAAAGGGGGGAGAGAGAGAGAGAGAGAGAGAGAGAGAGAGAGAGAGAAGGAGGGGAGGAAAAGGAGAGGGGCCAGGGGAATGAGACAGATAAGCCAGGGAGGAAGAGGAGGAGGAGGAGGAAGTGGATAGTGCATTTCGATTATGCAGCGTGCACGCTTGAGCGCGTGCATACGTGTGCACGGTAGGATGCAGCTGCATCGTGCTGGCTGCATCGCGTTAGATGCATCGCCGTTGCAAATTCCGCAGCCACTTCGACCAAGAATTCCCGAACGAAGAGCACTTCCAGCTGTCCGACGCGCCCTCGATCTTGATAAGCAAAAAGCATCTTCGTGACGCGATAAACAGACTGAGAGTTTGCGAGAATCAGCTGCTTAACTTTTTCATTTACAGTTCGACGGAGAGTACTTGAATTATATAGGGAAACGTTGATGTTTACGAAATTGAATTTCGATGATATTGGAGCTTTCATTCTAATCCAATCAAAGTCGTATACGTGGAATACAAAACTACCGTCAGAAGTGTAGAAAAGCGACGGCACGACGTATTTTCACCGAGTGTCGTGCTGGCGCCAAAAGTTAAAGTTAATTTAAAAATCGTTATACGGCGCAACAATGACTGAAAATGATTGAATTGTATGGAACTCGAGTAGAATAAGCTAGGACTACCGTTATAAGTGCAGTAAGTCGACGGCACGACATATTTTCACCGAGCGTCGTACTGGCGCCAAAAGTTAAAATTAATTTAAAAATAATTATACGGCGGAACAATGAAAATGGTTGAATTGTATGGAACTCGAGTAGAACAAGCTAGGACTACCGTCATAAGTGCAGTAAGTCGACGGCACGACATGTTTTCGCCGAGTGTGTGTGTGTGTGTGTGTGTGTGTGTGTGTGTGTGTGTGCCGTGCTGGCCGCCAATATTTAAAATTATACAGAATTGTTAATTGTTGGAGTTCTTTTCTGAACTGCTTCATAGTTATAGAATTAGAACTAATGGGAACTCTCGTCAAAAAGCCTATTATTCTTCGGCTTCTTGTACTTGAGAGGAGACTGTGTCGTGCTGAAACGTGAAGTCAGCATATTTTTTCAATTTCGATTTTTTGGTATTAAGAATACGGAACTTTTTTTTATTTTTATCAGAAACTGTAGAACTATGAAAAATGCTACTGGAACTAACATCGTTTTTTAATAATTTTTAAAACGTCGTGCTAACTTTACAGACAGGCTCTTTTTAACACATTGCGGACCAGATATTTTATCGCTAACCCATACCCAGTAACCCCCCCTGCTTATGTCTTCGTTTCAAATATTTTTGAATACCTTGCGGTTTGTTAGTAGTTAAAAATCATTGACACGTTTAATATTTATTTTCAACAATCTTCCACTTGAAATTTTTTTTTACATTTTTTCACCGTTACACAACTTTGGTGTTACTTTGTGAATTTGAAAGTCATAATTATCCTCACAAGTATCTATATTATTTTCATCATCACTTGGTATTTCCGACAAATTGTCCGCTAATATTTATTAAATGGTTTAGAAAATTAATTCACGTCACAAATCACCAAAAACCTCAACTATTGCCACTTGTTACTGCGTTATAACTGCTCTTAATTGATATAAAAAATGCAAGACATCTCGTCAATCGTCCCGAGAGATTATAATTTCTTCTCAAGCGATGGGGACAAATTATTTGTGTTGTAAATAAATTATGTTTATCGACGTTAGCTATTCCTCATTAGCATATTTTAAGACCACACGAATCACTAATAATTGTATAAGTTTTCACGCCGCGTATATTTGCACGATTTAGAAGCAATAAATGAATTAAATCCCCACATGCACGTCTCCGCATCAATTCGATGGATGATCCTGCCGGCCAGGAGTACGACGATCAGAGAGAGACGATGGAGAAAAGTATAATCTGCACGTTTGAAAATCGACAGCAATCGTTAAATATCATTAAGAGGATCCGCCGACGACCGCTTTGTTCCGCGATTCCATGGGAAACTTTCTTTCGAGAGGCCGTCGGCGAGACTTGGAAATATCCTTTGATACCGGACCTTATTCGGTGGCGACGATGGAGCGTGCGAAGGGCTGCAGCGAGAAAGAAAAGACCGCGACGCGCGCGGAGAGCGAGGCGAGGAAAAAAAGTATAAAATGGCCGCGCGATAGTTTCTCTGAAGGTCCTCGAGGAGAGACTCATAAAACGCGAGCTAAGACATCGGTTCCCCGTTTCACCCTCTTTCGACGAGTTCCTTTGTGGCCAGCCGTCTACACGTGTCTACCCGCGTGTATTTACGACACGCGTAGGGGACGCGTTGTTTCAATATAACAATAATGCGCATATACACATACACGTACGCACGCATGTACACGCACAGCCACACACACACACACACACACACAAGTGTAATGTACGTGCAATTCTCTTTGAAGCGCGCGCATCGCGCGGTTGTTAGATGTTTTTTTTTTCGGTGGAACAAATAAGGGGGACGCTGTTAAACGAGGGCGCGAGGGGATGTTCAATTCGCCTCGTTCCCGGCGAGTTTCTTGTGCGCCGCAAAGAAAGAAGCGGCGGCGGCGGTGGCTTCGCATTAAAACTGTAGGGTGAAATTAGAATTCGGGACTCGACAAAGACCGCGCACAATATTTCTGCACTCGGGGCAATGTACTCAGACGACATATTCGCGATGATGAGAGTAATCGGCGAAGGTCGTCATGTGAAAAATAATTATCACAATTTTACTTGCGCGGGCAAGCACATGGGCCCTTTTAGAAAAAAAGAGTAATGTTACACTGAATTTCAGTAGGCCGCATTCCGTGAAGAGGGCGATATTGCTTTTAGTTTAGCCGAGCGAAATACCCGTGCGAGGTGTTTCTCGGACGTTGCGCGTCGCAAGCATACGAAAATAAGATTCCGCGACCAGCGAATACCTGTTTTCCGTTACAGCGAACGTTATACCTTGAAGTCGCCGCAGCTAAAAGGTCAGTAGCCGTTTCATGAAATATCCTTCTCTCGTCGAATAAATGTTTATATTAATTTTCACAAAGCGGGGTGAAAGTGCGCGCGCGCGCGAGGTACGTATTTATATTTTATATTCGATATTCCTAAAGTAACGCACCGCTGAAATTCTTTGATACGTTCTTTTACGTTTAATATTAAACGCGCCGGGCATTACGTCGAAATTTGCCCAATCAAACGTAAACGCCAGTTTCAGCATCGTATTGTTCGGCTAATCACCTGCGGATGAAATGTCAAACGGCAGAAATAACTTGACAACGCCCTGGGATTTGTGTTGAAAAGCCTATGATGATTATTAATTCCGCCGAAGCGCCGGCAAAACGCGCCGTCGGAAGCTGCGCGCTGTGCGTGACAAAAAGCCGTGGTTTCCGCCAATAAAGCACGAAGCGGGTTTGACGCGCTAATGGAACAAAATTGCGGAGACGAAAGACAGTCGATACGTACGGAGTGTCCCGGATTAGCCGTGCCGCCATTCATTCGCTGCGAGTTCCTGCGAGCGAACCGAGAAGTCGATTTTTCCTTAATGGAATTACGGCTTAGTGGCTCTCGAGTTACGGGCGACTAAAAATCGCGCTCCCACAAATTAAATCGTGGAAATGTGTGAATGGATGCAAAAAATCTTACTTTTCATCTCCAGCGCGTTTTAACTAAATTTTAACTTGACATTTCGACGGGCAAACGCTCTGCCGCAAAATGGCGACTGCTCCAGCTGTTTTTGCAGGGCACAGGTCGAGGAATCGGTCAATGCTACCAATCCCCGAGACCGGACACCCTGTATGCACGAGGGAATCCATCAGATATAGGCGTTCCTTTGCTGATGACCGCGAAAGTTATACGGAAGGTTTCCGCCGAATGAATAGTATTTCATCGTTTCCACTTCCCTCCGATCACCCCCGCGGTGCTTCACCCCCGCGATAGTACCCTGCCGCCTTCGTCACCACGGACCATTTACCAATACCCATTCGCCCTTCTTTTATATATACATATATATATCTATATATGTGTGTGTGTGTGTGTGTGTACATATATGGCCAAACTGTCCGCTCCAGATGGAAGAATACCGACCACTTTCTCGCGTTTTCTGTCGGACAGCGACACTTTACTGACATTTCCCACCCTCCCTCCGTTCGCCTCCCTCGACCGCGTTCCGTGATGAGGCGACGATCGAACTGGCATGCAGTCGACTTTTCAAGGTATGTAGCGCCACTGAATCGCCGGCACAGGCGATTCGAGGTAGGACTTGCGCGATCCATCAGCTGGTAATTGACAGTGAATAGTTTGCGTGCGCATGGAGCATTTATTACACCGGCGCTTCCGCGCGCTAGTGTTTCGATATTTTGGTCTGTACGTTATCGGTCGCGACCACTTGGCCGTCGATAATCCATCCGTGACATCGAAGCGATCGAGGTGCGCAAGCGGCAACGGGGTGGCAGTAATTTTTGAAAGATGCAAAGCGAGTCATGTGTGTCCAGATAAGATGATGACGCATGAAGCTCTCGAGTCTGGTTAGAATCGCGCACACGCGGAAAAATACGTTGGCGGACACGCGAGGAAGTAGGGGGGAGGGACGTGTGCGTGGGGTCTAAATTTTGTGAAAAGCGTATGGAAGAGATACAAGTTATAAAAATAAAAGGTAAATATATAGAAAAGGGTAATCCTCAGCGATTTTTGTCATTTTGAAATATGTTATAAAGGATTTTATAAAGGATGTTATAAAGGAAATTCTGAGTGACTTCTTGATGCAACTATATGGGGGTCGCTTATAGTTTCCGAGATATTTGATTTAAAAATTTTGGGATTTTGATTATCCTGGAATTAAATTCCAGATATCATAAGCTGACGTTATTTACAGTACAATCCAAACAGTTAATCCAAACATAGTGTATACATAGAAATATAGGAAACAATACATATAAGCGGGAGAGGGGCTCCGCTCCTCCCCCGCATTCCTTCCCCAAAAAAATCCTAACCTAACCTAACTTGTTGCATCTTTATATATTGTTGGGCGATGTTGAAAAGATCTCCTTAAAAGCCGCAACACCTAATCATATGCAGATATTATAATAAGTTAAGTTGAGCCAGGTGATAGATCTTAAGAGAACTTTTTTCAACAATGTCCAAAAATATATAAGGATGCAATAAGTTAGGTTAGGTTAGGATTTGTTTGGGTAGGCGGTGCGGGGAAGAGGCAGAGCCCCGCTCTCTCGCTTATATGTACTGTTTCCTATATTTAAAATAAATGAAAACTGCTTGTTCACTTCAAATATATTTCAACGCACAATTATAAAATACAATTATAACTTTAATATTATAAATATAACGCACAATTATATCTTTAAAGTCAAATATCTCAGAAACTATAAACGACCCCATATAATTGTATCAGGAATAGTCACTCAGAATTTCATCCCTTATAACATATTTCAAGATGAAAAAAATCGACGAGGTGTACCCTTTTCTACATATTTACCCAAGTTATAAAAATAAAATAAAGGAAAAGAATGATAGAGCAGCTTGATGAGAATAACAAAAGCACTAGTCACGTCATCGGGGTATACGGCGAATGATAAAGCGTCGAGAAACGGTAGCGCAAAAAATTGCCAGACGGAAAATTGCGAAAAATTGAAGACGGAACGCGACGAGTACGGCCGCAACGACTTTGTTTACTCTTCCACGGGAACGCAGACGACGCGCGAGAATTTTTGCAAACCAAGTCTGGGGATCCTCCTCCGAGTAGCGACAGTCGTTTCCGGAACTTAGTGACAGTTGTAAGGAACTCTCAGGCCGGAGCCGGACAGTAACGGAGTTAGACAATCTCCGGGCGAACGATAATTTGGCTCGACGAAATAAGTATCCGGGACAACTTCGGGATTCATCGCGCTCACGGACAACCCCCTTGCCCCGTTTTGCACGGCGACGCGGCGTCACGGTCGAGCGACAGTTTCCGGGCGCTTCCTGTCAGCGTCGTGTTTACGGTACTCACGCGATCCTCGATTATCTACGTCGCTGAGAATTAGTCGTTCGCCGTTGCAGTCGCTTCGAATTTATTCAGAGGCGCTTCCGAGGAAGCTCGCACGTCCCGACTCGTGTTCATCGAGCTAAGAGAAGCGCGCGCGCGCGCGAGAGGGAGAGGGTGAGAGGGTTATAGAAGCTCTCGACAGCTTAACAAAGTCACGAGGCAACGAACCGTCATCCCGCACCGCGGAGCACAATGACGAAGGTGGACTTACAGATCTGCAAGCGGCAGAATCGAGTGCTCTTTGCAGCAAGGATACGAGCGAAGAAATCGCGAGAGAGAGAGAGAGAGAGAGAGAGAGAGAGAGAGAGAGAGAGAGAGAGTGAGTGAACGCTCGGAAACCCATGACAGCACGGCATACATAAGCCACGCTGGGACTCCTTGGTCTTAATTTCGCCGACGGATCCTGTAATCGATTTAAAGCTAATTTCACCTTGATTAAAACGCCAAAGGAGTAACCACTGAGCTGCGAATTCGTAGCGTAAGATTCAGTTATTCATTTTACTGCGAGTAGATCACTCTGGACGGAACTTTATTAATAACGGCCTTTTGATCAATAATGAGATGTTTGGTACTGAATGTACAAAGAGATTGCGGACATGTATTACAGTCGACGGACATTATATCATTAGAAATAACTAGCTGCTCCTTCGGCAGCTGAATTTGAATTTCGTTAGAATGCGCTGAAATGCGCGTGTCGTATCATGTAAATATCTGAACTTTGAGGCGAAAAGAGAACGCAGCCGTAACTGGCGGGATGAGTGCTTGCAGCGCGGTTCGGCGGGACTTGTTACGTTTCCTCAGATAAATGCCGATTTACTCCGCAAATGCCGATGACGCCAATGTCGCGGAAAATAGCGTGGAAATTCCCGAGGTAAAGGTAAATTTCGCGAAATCGCGCAAAATGGCGATAAGTAGGATGCAGATCCTGACCGTGCCCGCCCGAGGGAAACTCGCGACGATTGTCGGACGGATCGAAGAACGGGGGAAAAGCGGACAATAGAGACGCTCGACTCATTTGCGAGGACGCATTGAAGAGGAGCTGCTACTTCGAGGTAAAAGCGGGAGAAGCGGGAGGGTCGCGAGTCGCGCGCTCAACGAGAACAGAAAGGATTATCGATATCGCCGAGAAATCTCGTCCGAAGATTCTTACGGTTTAATCCGTTCAAAGAGAAGTCAGCTGTAGTCTGTAACGTGATGACGTCCAAGTAAAGAAGGTTTATTTACTTTTCGATGAAGGCCTTAAATAAGGGCGAGAGAGGAGAGGGAGAGAGAGAGAGAGAGAGAAGCGGAGTTCCTGAAGAAATCGATGAAGTTACTTCGCCGAGGTTAAGACTCCAACGAGATAAAATAAATTTTATTCATGAGTCTCAAGAGAGCGTATGACGATATAATTCTCTCTCCGCTCTCTTATTCGCTCCACGATTCGCCGCCATTCGTCTCACGAAACCGGTGATAAAAGTATATTGCGGATTAGTCAAACGCCATCGGGATAATAAGTGGTAATAGTGAGAGAAAAGATTAAACAAGGGCTTTCAACGTAACAAAGCAACTAATAATGTAGGATTATGTTTACTCCAGACAAATTGTATCGGAAACGAGTGAGATGTTTGTCCCGCGTGAGCGATGAAAGAGGGTGCAACACAACTCGGAATTAGATTCTGCGACAGCAGAATTCAAGAGAATGTCTTCGTTATAAATAAACGTACCTTGTAAACGTAAACTGAAACACAATATTGATGATCCTATTGTATCTCGCGGTATGAAAATACAACAATCAACAGCGAATGCGAATAATTGTTCAATAGCTGTAATTTGAATTCATACAGGTGCGAAAATAGTTATCGGCGAGATGATGATTAGTCGAATTGACCCAATTTTGTGCGTCTCGTCATTTTCCCTCTAATTATGGTAATTTATATGCCATTTCCCGCAAACGAGGACACGAGGTTTTGTAATTCTCGCTACTTAACCCAAAATGTTCGAAAATTATTTTCTCTCCGCGTGATTTTTTACCTTCTGCTATTCTGCTAAAAATCTGAGAGATACACAGCGATGTGCAGCGTTCCACATGTATACAAAACGCGACCCAGATATGTGGCGCGGAGGGGGGGGGGGGAGCGAAGGAGTAAAATGAAAAGATCGCGTTTGTTTCCGAAATTCAATAGCGAGCGAATGGATGCAAACCGGCAAGAGACGCGAAGGGGGGAAGGGGGGGGAAGGACGGAGTGGACGGCGGGGCGACGCTGCAACGTTGATGTTCGGCCCAATTATCCGTAGATTGTCCACAGTCTACCATCTCACTCGGAGTAACGGGAGTAACTTAGGTTTAACTTTGCCGAAATCGAAATAGCTGGCGATATTCCATGGCGATTATACGGAACAAAGGAGCGCGCAATAACAATCAAAACTTTAGACTCCGAACATCATTTGCGAAAGCGGAGCTCAAACGTCGCTCTGCTCTGCGAGTGTTTGCATACCATTTCACGCCGCGGGAGTGAGAATTATAATTAAGTTTGTCCAAGAGTTAATGTAAGTTGTATAATACACAACGCCGTAAACAATATTGTTAAAGAGGAATGAGAAAGAACTTTGGACCGTCACGGAGTGTTTGTATAATTACACGTTCGGAGGGAAACAAATCTCGGCACACATTTCGAGGCGCGCTTCCCCGCCCCCGCGAGGGGAGAAGCCGAGCGTGTTATCTTCGCCGCTAACAACCCGTTAAATCAGCCAATCTTTACATTTCGTCGCGAACCACCTGAAAACCGTGCCAAAACTTTTCTCGTCTTGAGCCATTTACATCGCGCGTAAAATCCTTCTCGAACTTACTCGGCATTTTATCAGCTTTTGTCAGCTCGAAGACGTCCTCAGTGTTCTCAAATACACCATCGAGTCGAACTTAAATTTCGACGTAAATTCGACTGCTACTTTTACGCTCCGGAGAAAACAAATACATTTCGGCGCGGGATCGGTTGAAGTCGAAATACCAAAGTCAACGAGTTTGAAGGATCTATTTGTGCCGCGACCTGCGCTCGTAATCGAGAGCAGCGAAAAAAGTTTAGTCCTTCATTGACATTCATAATAGAAGAGAATGAAAGGAACTACGTAATAAAGTTCCACAAGTCTCAAATTTCTCAACTTAATCGGACCGTTAAGTCTTCCCCGTATTCCTGAAAGCTGAAAGCGCGCCGAGCGATCCGACGACTACGCAAGAGTACTCTGCCTTCGCCTTCGCCTTCGCCTTCGCCTTCGCCGTAGACAGGAGTCGAAAGGAAAAAGGAGATGAGAGAGGAGGAGGAGGCACGCGAACGTGCACGTGAATTGGATCGTCCGCAGCCGCCGCGCCGCCGAGGGAGCCGTTCCGGCGTTGTTCCGATAGAGAGAAGAAAACCGGATACGAACCTGTTGAGGCGCCAGATGGATGGAGAGGCTGCTTATGATGGTGACTTCCAGCTCCACTCGCTCGGAGCCGGCGGTATTGTTCGCGTGGCAGACGTATCTGCCGGCGTCCTCGACCCTGGCCGACTGCAGCACCAGCACGCCGGCACGCGCGTGGATCCTCTCCGAGTTGAAGACCATCGTCGTGCCCGACACGGACTCGCGGAACCAGAGATACGTGGGCGGCGGGATGCCTTGCGAGATGCATGACAGCACGATCGTCTCTCCGGTGCGAATCGGTCCAGGGTTCACCCGTTCGTTGAATCGCGGCGGCGACGGGTTGCGGTGCTCTGAAACAGCAGACAAGGACGACGCGACGTCATGAGACTTGCCTGCACCTGGAAGGTGTTTCAAACTGTGTGCACTAGGAAAAAGAATTTAGTATCTCTAATAAGACTGTTTAGTTGAGGCATTTTTTAACAGCAACCAAATATCCTGTTTTATCTAACAAAATATTTATAATAGTTGTCGCAACTAAATATATTTTTCTGCTTTGTTCTCCGGACCAAATGATTTTGCTCTTAGACTTTATATATAAGAATTAAGCATTTTAGTTATTTTATCCATAAAAATTACACAATAACGAAATATTATTTTACATAAACTAAAATAACGCCCAATGGATACTACTTTGTCTTTCTGTGCACTAAAATTTAGATTTTATGTATTAAGAAAAAATTATAGTATTTTTAACAAAATTCATACAGTTAAAGCTTTTTGCTTGCTGTAACAAAAGTATTACGTTATACGAACAAACCGTAATCAAACGAGATATTTGTTCACAGAAACTAAACAGTTTTGTTGGGCATACTATTTTAACCAAACTATTTTGTTGTTACAACAAGATTTTGGTTCACGCAACAATACATTTTTCCTAGTGTGTACGATGCTTTCTGGAATACACGGATTTATTTTTCATGACTGTTGATGGGAAGATTAACAACACACCTGTGTGTTGGCTACGGCTCGTTCGACCGATCGTAGGTTTCGAAGCGTCTAATATGCCCTTAGTGGCGAGAAGTATTAAAAATGAAATTTGCTCTCCGTGCTAAATTTCGCTCCGTGCGTTGGCTCTCTCCCCCTAAGTAACGCTCGGGAGCTCCGTAGCTCCCGAACCTTCGAAGACGTGCCGGCAAAGATTATGTGATCTTTGCTGCGGCTACGAAAAGTTTTGACTGTCGTGAACGAGTTACAGCAACGTGTGTAGAAAAACTGTGAGGATTCGTCGATATGAACTGTGGACGTAACGGGCGACGAGTTTAACTTTTCGAACGTTTCAAACTTGCGAAATGACATAGAACAATCATCTCGTTGCGCTGCGCGCTTCGCTTGGGCGATGTTGAAACGGACAATTTGCTGCACGATTAGCATTGCGTGCGTTCATGCATGTGGAATAAGGTGCAATAAAACGGTAAAAACTTGAGGAATATTCGATTCGGGCGAATTATTATTTTCAGAAATATCCTATTATTAACTGTGTTCATTATTAATATATGTTAACCAACGTGCGTATTTGCTTAACGATATTCAACGCATGCAAATTAATATTAGTTCGTGCATTATTCCGTATGGGGATTAATAAATTATTAATCGACAAACGCATATCTCGGCGTATATCTCGCAATGCTTCGCGCTCCGAAGTGGCCGAAGTTGTATTTAAGTTCCCGTAAATGCGCGTTTTTCCCCGTGATTTCGGTCTAGACGATCTCCACGGGATATTTCGCGATATACGTGCCTCCCCGGGAAGTCGTTAAGAAGTCTCGGCGGGGTTGGCCGCACAGACAAAGATCCGCCACTTAAAATCTTAACGTACGCAATGTGCAAAAAACGAGGAACATTCCATCGCATTTTGCCGACGCAAGAAATTTCGCTCGGAAGCTTCGAATGCGATCGATCTTTATCGACTGACTTCTATTTTTTTTTTTTTTATCAATCTTGATACTTTAATGTTGTTTTCACGCCGGAAATCTCTGATGCGTCTCTCAACCGAGTACTTTCCATAACACGGCGAAATGTCGTGATTCCGTTTGTTCTTTCGACGATGCTTCCGTTTGGTAGTACCTCAATACTTGGTACATCGCGTCGAGAAGACTGGGAGAACACGAGGACGGGCTGAACGTGATTGTCGGTACGCGCGATTGATGCTACGTGTCGGTGACATGTTGCGGTGCCGCTGCTGCGA